>NC_051214.1:32501458-32711458 GCF_015220715.1 Pygocentrus nattereri | reverse complement strand
CTGGACACTTGATTAGCCCAGCCATCAGTCAGTCTCCTCCAGACATGCCACCGCCCAGCACCACCTCACATATAAGATCACCACACACACAGGCACATACACAGACTGATAGACACATACCAATAGACAAGCCTACATAAATACTTTTTTTTAATAAATATATTTTCCAAACATGTTGCATTATATCTAACAGACAGACAGATACAACAGCCCAATTGATACACACACCCACACACACCAAAGTATATTATTATGTTTTCTCTTTCATTTTAAAATCTGTGTAAACATATAGAACAATAAAACATTTACTTTGTCTTTGTTTACTGAAGGCGGTTTAGTAAGCAATACTATAACAACTATCCCTGAAGTTCAGAGGCTGTACTTACTAACTACCCTAACTAGCACTTGCTGTGAGCTTGTCACATGCTTCAAAACAGTGCTATGTTGTAGAAAATAGTATAGCTTGGATTCTGTGATTTACACAAAAAGCTTAGTAACTGAATAAGCCTATGTTGAAAATAATTACTTGCATGCACTGTAAACACTCTGGCCATCGCTAACAAATGTGGCCAAAAGCGTAGACTACTTGACCCTTTAAAACAACATAAAAAGTCTGTGTTAAATTGTTCCCTGTGTTAGGTTGTTCCTCATGCTCAGCTACAGCATGAGAAAAGCATTACATTAGTGTTGGCTGACCTGGTCAACAGATTGCTAACAATCTATAGGCTGTAGCAATAAAAATTCAGAGACAAAATTTAAGTTCAAATCTTTTAATGAAGCTAGTAAACTAGAACACAAAAAGCAAAACATTTGATACACCATTTCCAAATGATTCTTTTCAACACTGTACTGAAATTGTTAGTTCCTAATAATTTACATGTTTTTGTAAATTATTGAACTAATATTATAATGAACTACAGTTTCATAATGGCACACACTGTACCTGGCCAAAAAAAACAAAAACAACAACAAACAAAACAGACAAGTACAAATGTGCACCAATATGAAAACCTATGTAGTTAATTATGTAGTTTTATATATATATATATATATATATATATATATATATATATATATATATATATATATATATATATACACACACACACATACACATACATACATACATACATATATATATACACACACATACACACACATATATAAATAAATAATATTCTATTAATTTTGTTTATTCAATTATTAACACTTTTCTCAGCAAATAAACACATACTTCTTGTGTGTGTGTGTAATATTAATATACATATATGATGTAAATATACATATATAGATTTATTTAGATTTATTACGAATTTAATTATTTCTGTTGTTGGAAAGTTTCCAGTGGCCTGCTGGAGGGGGCATGTGTGCGTGTGTGTGTGTGTGTGTGTGTGTACGCACAGATGAACAAAAGCAGACAGTGGGTATGTGAATGCTCTTGTCATTGTAAGGGTTGATCTGATCGAAATGACAGCCAGTCCCAGAGGAGCCAGTTGCTTGACGGCAGGCACACCTGGAAGACATACTGTTCCCTCCTGCAGGACAGATGGATCAGCAGATACATCAGTGCTGGGCTGGACAAGTCTGGGCTGGGCTGTTTCCCTTAGGGAGAGGAAGCGCTGAAAGCACTGGGGAAGGGGCAGGAAGGAAGAGGGAACTGACCACACTTTATCCCACATCTGGGCCTTTTCCTGTAGAGCAGCATATAAGACTACTCCCTACACACTGCATTCAGGATATCCTCCATAGGAGTCAGAGCCAACAACTGGAACATGGACAAATTCTCATAAACCACACACCCAGTCTCAGTGTTGGGCATTTGAAATAGCTGGAATCTGTTTCACATTTACTGTACATTATTAGATTACATAGCTGTGTGGCTGGAGCTATAATAGCCAGTGGAAGTGGTTTCAAACCTTACAGTGATGGTTCATTTCAATGGAGCCTTATCTGAAATAACATCCACATCTTCCTGAGCTGCTCATTTCTACTATTCTGGTTAAGAGGCAGAGTGCGATTGCAGTTTCTTATATGGTCTGATGCTCTGGAAAGATGATCCAGCTCATCATGTTACCCAGGATGGTTTGTTCATTTATTTGAAGAAAAATAAAAAAGAGAGATGATTGGATTAGACTATTTCTTTAAGAAGGCTATCTTCACTGCTTTTGGTCTGTGCAAAAGTACGCCTGTGTGTATGTGTCTGTAAAGTGCCATGAAAAACATTTTGCCCCCTCTTTGTCCTGACTTCTTATATTTTTTTTGCACATTTGTCACAACTGCTTCAGCTTTGCTTCAAAATAAATTTAATAAGAGAAAAAACAATCTGAATAAACATACAGTTTTTAAGATCATAATTTCATTAATTGTGTGAAACATGTGGATGCGTTGGGTCTCTTCTCTGGTCTCCTCCTACATGGCCTGACTGGCAACAGCTGCTAAAGGAGAACCCTACGCTGGTCACTTGCGATATGAAAAAATGCCAGATGTTTAATATGAATTGCTATGGCTGTATTGAGTTTATATATATATATATATATATATATAATAAATATATAATAAAAATTTTTAAAAATAAAAATAAAAAAAAACACACAATAATGCAGTGAGTCCAGCTGACTGAGTAACAAAAGCATGAACACCACACAAGGGTCAGATATAACCTTTTCTGCATTGTGAAGAAGGTGCAAAAGGTCCCAACAAGGCCATGCTATGCCGCAATCGAAAAAAATTCCGGAAGAGGTGAGAAAGAATGAGAAAGAAAGCTATTGAAATATTTCAGAAAGGGTTACAAAGCCATTTCTAAGGCTCTGGGACTCCAGCCACAGTGAGAGCCATTCTTTTTTCCAAAAGCAGAAAACAGTCATGAATCTACCCAAAAACGGCCAGACTATCCAAATTCTTCCAAAAGCACAGCAGGCATTCATCCAAGAAGTCACAAAAGAACCCAGACAAACATCTAAAAAACGTTGTGTGCCTCAAACAGGGTCACAGCACTTATGACCGCACCATTAGAAAGAGACTGGAGATTTCCAAGGCAAAAAACATTGCTGACTATGAGGAACATAATGGTGTGTTGACGTATTTCTATTAAAACATCATATTCCACTGCTTTTGGAATAATGTTCTGTGGACTGATGAGTCAAAAGTGAATCTTTTTGGAAGACATGTTTCCCATTACATCTGGCATAAGGGCATATTGTTGTAAGAAAAAACCTTTACATGATGTGGAGGTTCTTTAAACTTGAAAGGCCAGAACCTGCCTATGTGCACTGTTTTACATGTAGCTAGAATTTGTTGCATGAATCTTTATAACTCCACTTGTTTGTATTTTTATTCTGTTCAGTCCCCTATTTTTGTATAATACTTGACTAAATTACAAATAAGGATCATCCTCCATGTTCTCGGAGTTTAAATAAAGGCTGATTAACAGTTCCTGAACAATGTGCGGAATAGATATAGTATGTCTAGGACTTTAAGGGGTTAACGTTAAAAACGTTAAACATTTTCCACATTCATGCATCTCATTTACAAAAATGGGTATTCACAGAAGCTTTCAATTAAATATTTTTTCATGAAACCCAAAGCATTTTTCTATGCCTTTGCTTCAAAGAACTCTTTTTGGCAATTTTTTTTTTTTTTTTTTTTTTTTAAAGTATAAACTATCAACTCTCTAAAGCCAGGTCAGGGACTCATACTTCTAATAGGCATAAAATACCAAAGTACAGAATAAAAAAAAAAAAAACATTTTCATACAATACAAACTGATGAAATATGCAGAAGCAGAGCAACAAATCTACAAAGATTTCTATTTTAGGGGAGCACATTTTAATGGCCTTACTGCACTAAAAATATACCAGAAAAACAGTAAACGCAGGGTTATCTGAATAATGCAACAGCAGTTCACCATGAACCTCCCACCAGCAGGGCAAACAAACAAACAAATGTAGAGCCTCTAGGCTGAATAAACATCGCTATGTCAGCACATAGGAAGCCAGCAATCAGCATCTTGCAGGACATGGGCATCAGTGCAAGTTCCTCACTTTCCTGCTTGTGTGAGGGAGTTTAACCTGAGAGGAGCTTCCAGGAGGCACTGTAAGCAGTGGGTGGGGCTTGGGGCACTGCTGGCATCAGCCTCCACAGGCCCAGTGCCCGAAAGCAGCCCCATATTGCTGCCTGGCAGACGGTCCACAGCAGACGGCAGCACGCAAACACACTCACTGCTCTGCTCAAAGCAGACAGATGTCTTCATTATTGTGAGGAATAATAATGAAGGATATGGATTATGATCTGGCAAATACTTGGGGAAAATACAGAAGGATATTAGGAGGGGAAACTATTGGAAACATACAGTCCCATTCAGCACCTCTAAGCCATTTTCTGCTCCAACGCTGACCACCTGAGGCCCCTTGTGTGGCAAAAGCTCCACTCATGCAAGACTTCACAGAGACGAAACGGATCCGAAATGCTCCGCTATAGCCACTTCAGACCCCCAAGCATCAGAGAAGCCAGCATCTGTTATATTTTAAGTGTTTAACAGGAAAAATGGCACCACCATCTATGCTGTATGTAGTAAACTGTATACACAGTACTGTGCAAAAGTCAGAGATCACCCTTCATTTATTTAATTTCCAGTCTAAATGTATAAGGTAAAAATGTCCATTTTTTGCTAGATACTGAAAATGCTGATATCACATTTAGTTGTTGAGGTTTCTGTATAATCTGATAAATCTACAGAGGGGTCTAAAAGTCCAAGACCACTAGGGAAACTGCTTCTATTTACTTATTTTCTAATTCAATACAAAGTTTTATTCCAGACTATATTGTCCGCATAACAATTTGCATGAAAAGTAGAGTCTTTTTTGATGTGAATTTCAGACTTTTAAGTATTTAGTGTGTCCCCTTTTGCTTTAATGACAGTGTGCACTCCAGCTGGCAATGGACTCTGCAAGTTTGTGCATAAGCTTCTGATGAGTAGATCAGACAGAGTGGTCTGGACACAAGCTACAGTGAAAGGGATAAGACTGAAGAAGAGAAAAAAAAAAAAAAAAAAAGACTTTTTTGTATAAAAGCCCCAACATGGCCAAGGTCACAAATTTGCTTACATTTGAATACTGAACTAGATTGACTGGAAATTAAATTAATGAAGGTGTGAACATTATTGTTTATGCAAAATATGAACTATTATTTTACTATTGTGTTGTCTGCTGCAATTCAAAAGGGGGTCGAATGCTGCTGTTGTAGATACCAAACACAATCTGGGTCAGTAACAGGACAAGCTCAGACATTCAACACCACATTCAGATAACAAATTGCATCTTTTTGATGTTGGAACTTGATTTGCATTCTATCAGAGTAAGAAAGTGCAACTGAAACATTAAGTTTATGACTCTGTTAGTTTCTCTTCACTCAGTGGCAGTTTATGAGCAAAATCTACTGAATATAGCCTTTGTCACACAGTATACACACACACTTTGTATTATAATGCACACACTTTGTGTTATAATAGCTGGAATGATTGGAATGAAGAAGATTAGTCTAAAACGCGGAAGAGGCAATTTTCATCTTCTGCATAAAGGCGTTAATGCTTACTTTTCACCTACAGAGTGTGGGAAAACATACACAGTACATCCAGTACCCAAATTCTGTTTATGAAAACCACACATCTATGCAAAGTAAGACATCTTACAGAACTAAAAAAGGAAGAAAAAAAAATCATAACCTGTTTATGTGTTTTAATATGACTCATAAAAGCACCCCCAGTAATTCCTCAAATGTTGTTTACTTCATTATGCCAACACCACAAAACAGAGAAATGGCAACTTTGAAGTTCGTTATCTTTCAAAGAAAATTGGATATCTCAGAAAAATATGTCATGGGAGATTACTGGATAAGCACACAAATGCAGGCTACAATTTAGAGAACGCATCTAAGAGCGAGATGCACTACCTGTGCTGGCACATTGATTGTGTTGATGTAATAAGCGCGCTCCCCTGCTATTCTTTGATTCTTTCTGATATCATTACCTCCACACCTGGGTCACTGTCTCCCTGGTGACAGAGCAATAGGACATTGCAGAGAGCAGCACAAAACAAATCAAACTGCCACCTGGCAGCTTTTCTCCTGCCACGAAAAAAGGGCTTTCTATTCTGCTCTCAAAGCCCACCTCTACATGTCTTTGCTTTTCTATGCTGCTGGATTCCCAGTCTCCACTGTGCACTGTAGGCCCACAATGTGTTGGGAGACCCTCCATGACTCCAGTGCAAGAGAGAATCCATCTGCTGCTCCTGTTCTCCTCAGCAGACCTAATTAAACGCTCACCACTAATGTGCACACCTTTACAGACAGCTGATGAAATTTCAAAAACCACTGACCTTAGCAGTGACGCAATTCAGTGCAATTACTGGTGTCAATTAACCAGCTCTATGTCTCCCCATGAGCTGGTCTAGGCAGTAATGAGTAAGTTTTGCTGAATACTGATGGGGCTTGATTTCACATACTTATTCCACGGTCATTAGGTGAGAACAATCTAACACATTTTGGTTTGTGTTAAATAAGAAGATAAATCATATTATTCAAGCACATTTCTACTACAAATTAAACTGTAAAAGAACCTACCATTCATGAACAACATAGAAAAATATGGTCTGACCAGAAATGCTTACCCCAAGATGTGAGTCAGCTGTAACAGACCGAGGGGCTAGTTGTAAAATAACATTTGTAAGAAAAGTCTGGTAAAGTGATGCAAATACAATTAATTTAATACAGAACTATGTTGTTTGAACCAAATAAGCTTTGCATCTGAAATACAGTGCCTTGCAAGCACTCAACCCCCTTAAAAGTCATCAGATTCATCTTGACAACAAATGATGCTTACAGAGCAAGTATTTTTATTGCAAACCAATGTCACACAATGTTTTTATTACATAAAACCAATACCACTATAAATTAATGTCTTTTGAGGGGCAATCCTTTAGAATGAAATATGACAAAACAGTGTGTCATTTGTAAGATGAATCTGATTACTTTAAAGGAGTTGAATACTTTTACAAAGCACTGGCCTTAAAAATATAGTAGTCAAATCCAGCAAATTTAGTTTTGTTTACAAAGTAGAACATTGAATTTCAGCATTAGACAAAACTTTACTGCACTGTTGATTAAAGGAATTCTATAATTAAATAATTAATTACCAAGTTTTGCAATTAAATACCCTGGAATTCAATTCATATTATGTATGAAGTTTTCATTAGTTATAAGAAAGAAAATACAAATTAATTTATAGGATTTTTTTAAAGGATTTTTAAAGAGGTTGTTTAACAGCATAAAAAACCTTTACATTCTTTACATTTCACCATGAGAAGATAGAGAAAATACACTATATTGTCAAAAGTATTCACTCACCCATCCAAATCATTAAATTAAGGTGTTTCAAATCACTTCCATGGTCATAGTTGTATAAGACCAAGCACCTAGGCATGCAGACGGCTTCTACAAACATTTATGAAAGAATGGGTCACTCTCAGGAGATCAGTAAATTCCAGTGTGGTACAGTGATAGGACACCACCTGTGCAACAGGTCCAGTCGTGAAATTTCCTCACTACTAAATATTCCACACTGAACTGTCAGTGGTACTATAACAAAGTGGAAGCGAATAGTGTGCAGAGATCGGCAACTTTCTGGAAAGCCGATCGCTACAGACCTCCAAACTTCATATGGCCTTCAGATGAGCTCAAGAACAGTGTAGAGAACTTCATGGAATGGGTTTCCATGGCTGAGTTGCTGCATCCAAGCCTTACATTACCAAGCGCAATGCAAAACGTTGAATGCAGTGGTGTAAACCGTGGCCAACTTTGTGAGAACAGATTGGGAACGCCCCCTTCCTGGTCCCAGATGACAGTGCACAGAGCAAGGTCCATAAAGACATGGACGAACGAGTTTGGTGTAGAAGAACTTGACAGGCCTGCACAGAGTCCTGACCTCAACCCAGTAGAATACCTTTGGGATGAATTAGAGCGGAGACTGCGAGCCAGGCCTTCTCGTCCAACATCAGTGTCTGACCTCACAAATGCGCTTCTGAAAGAATGGTCAAAAATTCCCGTGGAAAGCCTTCCCAGAAGAGTTGAAGCGGTTACAGTGTGGTGGCCCGACATCAAATTAAACCCTATGGATTAAGAATGGGATCCTTTTATCCCACAAAGACAAACTCATGATAATATTAGATGCACACTACATATATTAACAACGTAATTTAGAAGCTTGCTTAGTGAGTTTGGACGCTGAAAAGGCTTTTGACTCTGTAAGTTGGACCTTTCTATATAGAGTCCTTAAACGATTTGGGTTTCATGACCAATTCATTAAAGGAATTCAGACCTTATTTGATAATCCAAAAGCACGAATAAAGGTAAACGGACATCTCTCCGACACGATCATATTAAAACGTGGTACAAGACAAGGGTGTTCAATTTCACCCCTGCTCTTTTCCCTCTATATAGAACCACTTGCTCAATGGATACGCCAAACAGATGAGATTAAAGGTGTCTTCATACAGGGGGAGCAACATAAGATTGCACTCTATGCAGATGATGTTTTGATGTATTTGGAAGAACCCTCAAACTCTTTTCCTAAACTTATGGAACTTTTGGATTGTTTTGGGAGATATTCTGGATATAAACTAAATGTACAAAAGACCCAAATACTGGCTTATAATTATACACCCCAAAGGATAATATTAGATAGTTTTAATTTGAATTGGAGCCAGAATTCATTAAAATATCTTGGAGTAAATTTACCAAGAGACATTTTGAGACTGGCAGAGATTAATTATGCTTTAACAAAAGTTAAAGCAGATATACAGAGATGGAATTCAATCTCCTTTTTAAACCTTAGTCGTAGAGTAGATTCCGTAAAAATGAATATTCTTCCAAGATTCCTCTTTTTGTTCCAGGCTCTTCCAGTAGAAATTAATTCAAAACAATTTTCAGAATGGAATAAAATTATATCTAGATTTATATGGCAGGGGAAGAGACCCAGGATTAGATTCAAAACACTACAACTCTTAAAGGGGAAAGGGGGAATGGCTCACCCCAATCTTATAGATTACTTTTACACAGCCCAAATAAAATTCTTGATTAGTTTGTGTAATCCAGATTTTCATGCTAGATGGAAAGATATTTTGTCATTGATGAAAGATCCCCCTGTATATGCTGTATTAGGAGAAAATGACTGGAGAAGATATGTGGACAAAATTCAAAATCCATGGATGAAGGCAGAATTAAAAATTTGGAGTAAGGTTAAGGAGGAATACAAATTAAATGAAAAATTGAGAATATTTAGATGGTGTGCGTATGATAGAGATTTTAAGCCTAACGAGATGGATGATAGATTTAAAACCTGGATAGCTAAAGGAGTAGCAACATTCTATTCATTAACAGAAAAAGGTCAACTGCAAGATTTCCAGACCTTGAGAGAAAAGTATGGACTGGAAAAACAAGATTTTTTTAGATATCTTCAGATACGCCATTACATTGACCACAAAATTAAACAGAAAAATTTAGACATGAATAAACCAATAATACAAGTAATTGCTGAAGCAATCATTGGCATATATTATGGAAGTGTCCAGTGATACAAAGTTACTGGTTGAAGGTTCATAAAGCATTGATGGAAATATTCCGTACCGAAATACCCTGTCAATTTGAAGTTTTGTACCTGGGGAATTGGAAATGGGAAGGGTCAGATAAATATTTATTTGGGGTTTTGATATCTGCTTGTAAAAAAAATATAACAAGGTGCTGGGGTACTCCGGAGCCTCCTATAATAGACAATTGGATAGATCTAGTGAATGAAATATATATTATGGAAAAAATAAATTTCTCACTCCGTTTGCAAATGAATAAATTTGTTAAGTCTTGGTCGAAGTGGGTTACTTATATAAAACCTTTACGACCACATTTCATGGAAGTATCCAATGAGTAAGAATTACTGTTTATAATATTGTGTTGTTGTACCAAATTGATAAATATATTTTGAAAGTCACCATATAATTTCATGTAAAGGTATCTACTTCTGACATTTGTTTATGTATCTATGTACTTCCCCACTTCCAACATGGACTGTATATTGCTCTCTGACTGAATGTACATAGTTGAAAGGTTTTTTTTTATTTTTATTTTATTTTTTTATTTTCCTCTTCATTGTAGTTGACTGTGTTAAAAATGAAAAGAAAAAAAAAAACTATTAAGAAACAAAATTGACCTGGAAGGTGGCTAAAAGTGGAAAAGTGATTGTCTCTCAAAATAAAGAATTTAAAAAAAAAAAAGAATGGGCTCTTACTCAAGTTCATATGCATGTGAAGGCAGATAAGCAAATACTTTTGGCAATAAAGTGTATACATACTAACAATTCAGTGAGATGCAACATTTTGCTATTATTTGCGATTAAGTATGTTAAACTTTCCTCTCTGAAACATGAGTGCCTGAATTTGTGTATGTAGCCAATGACATGATTGAGAAGGCAGGAGCAGAGCAGTCTAGCTACTCTAGCTGATGTTGGCCAGGTCCAGTGAAAATATATTTCTCTGACAAATGACATGTTGGCACATCATGCACTGAAAAGAAGGCCTTATGCAGAAGATGCGTCCTGATCAGCATCCAATGTGATCGCGTTACCTCTGTTAGCTCATTAGCTTATCTGAAGAGGCAGCCTCTATTACTCATCCAGGACAAAAACCTACCAATGTATCTCAACTGCTTTTGAATAATAGAACATGTTATTCTGTGTGCTACTATACTATATTTTCTAAAAATGCAAGCCTACAGCACAGCATTATATTCAGGAGATGTTTTATTTCTGTTTTTCTCTTTCCCCTCACATGCAGTTAACCAACAATCTGTTCATGAACTCTTCTGGATACTAGAAACTCAAAAATAGTCAGAAGGCTCATCCCTACCCTGTATTAGGTGTGCCTTTTGCTGCCGTATGCATGAGCACTCATTCATTCAGACCATCTTGGCAATTCACTCGTCTTCTAATGGGAGAAAGTGCTTTCATATTCTCCGTCTCATTCCCTGCTTGTTCTGCACAATGCTGGTAAGCCAGATGGTGGCTGAAGATTGTGTGCTGAAGTGCTGGAGGCACAAGGGAGTCCGTCTCCAACATGGGCAGTTCCACGAGTTCCTGTGAAAACAAAAACACACTTGCTTCTTCATCCCTCTGTTAGGAGATTTCAGCATTGAGCCTTTTGCCAAAGTGGATGCAAGCCAGTAAGCCAATAGGAATGTAAAAGTAAATAAATACACAGATTTATGAGGTCAGAGAGCAGACACATCAGCTTGCATGATAGAAAATGTTTGCAACATTGTTTTTCTAAGAATGTAGAACTGAAGTCAGTAAGGCATAGTACAAGGCCTACTGCAGAAGCTAGTGCTTCTTAGAAAGATGCAGGAAAACAAATGTCACAGGAAAAAGTTCTACTTAAACATGAAGTATGGCTCATTCATTCCTGAAGGCAAATGAACTATAGTTTTTCAAAGGCACACATACAGCAGGGGAGATGGAAGAATACTAACACATGACCTCAATGTTCAGCAAACAAAGTCAGCACTGTAGACACTTCCTCACATCAATGTGTGTCAGAGGAGTGAACCGTTTCTGCTAAAATCACCCTGCTACACTTCCACACAAATAAAATCCTTCAATAAATGTCACTGGTGCAGAAGAGCCTACGCTTCACATAAAATGAGACACAACACACAGCCAAGATGTGCTCGTGTGGATCCTCACGCAGGTGCAGAGGAACGCTGCATTGCCTGCGAACAAAGCATAGCATGCACAATCTGTCCGCACCTCAGCCTGGATCTGCAAGCACACCTGGAAAGTCCCTCCTCTGCAATCATAATACTTAAATGCTAGCTTTCACTGTACCTAATTACCTGGAGGCAAGCAGATTTGACCAGAGATTAGCAATCAAACACCCACTCAGCAGCTGGAGAGCAAAACCTCCCTGCATGCTACATGCATATGCATTATGAAAGTAACATCTTGCAGTATGTTGGAAGTTTGTAGCTGAAAAATGGAAAAGGGCCTCAAATGTTTACACTGATTGTAGTGTTTTCAAATAAGACCAAGTGAGATGAACCTTACCTTCAACAAGAGTGTCTCTTTGGGTTTTAGCAGTTTGACCTCTCCAAACACGTACCAGTCGGCTTGCATTTACACAAAGCTGAGTTTGTGTAAGTGAACCTGGCCTACTTAACTCCGCTCTCAGTACAATATATGCCAACACTGAGCAGAAATGTAGCTCAGACTGGAAGACCAACAATTTTTTGAGTTGTTTGAGGAGTTCACATGAGCTAAACAAACCCAAAAGTCACTCGCAACATTCATTATCTGTCCATCACTACAAATCTACTCAATCACTGTAATGAATGTTCATTACAGTAATCTATGTAGTTCATCCTTTCAGATAATTAGCTGGTGCTCCGTTAGCCATCTCTATAATTAACCAGCCATTAGGGTTACAGGAAAAGATTTTTCTCACCTAAAACCTGCGCCTCAGAGCAATGATGTATCTTTAGAATGCTAAGCTATGATGTGCATTTCATTGTTAACATACCATTAATTAGTCATCTGAAAAATTTGAATTTCTTATGTCTTTTAAGAAGTCATTTCCCAAGCTACAATCATAGCATAATGTTTCCACATCATCCATATTTTCATGTAGGCATCTATATGAAGTGATCTTATTATGAATAATATAGTAGAGCTGATGAATATTGATAAGCACATTAATAGGAAATATGCATAAGCCAGATGGTTACATGGGATGAAATGAACATGATGGATGATGTTCCTCATGAAATAGCCATGCCATGGCAAAACCTCTTAGCCTCCAGGATTGAAACAATGACTTTTTTTTTTTTCATTTCTTTTGTCTGGGGAAGAAAAGGACACCGCAGTCAGATTTTCAGCACATGACCAAAGATGGGTGCTATTCATAAAACGTAAACGTATTCATAAACATTTTGGCATTTTTCAACCTATTCTTTGTCTGCTGCATCTGCAAAAAAAGGTAGTGTACTTGCCATGGACATTACACAATTTTTACTTGTACTTAGTAAAAAAACTAGTTATTAAAAAAAAAAAAAAAAAAATTACCACCAAACCTCTTCTCCCATTTTTGGTCACATACATTCACCATTTTACACCAATTCTGCAATGAGGCATGGAACAACACTTTCCGTCTAAGAGAAGCATGTAAACACAGCACTCCCTGCTTAAATAGATAATAATCAACCTTTTTTCTATAAGTAGTACAGTTGACTGTACTACATATATGTTGAACCTAGTGCTGTAAAAGGTAGGCCTGTGGGTAATTAGTCTATACCAGCTAAGGTGTTCAGTCAGTCGTTATGTTACCTAGAGAGTTAAAGACAAGATCACAAACATCTACTGTGTTTAACAGTTCATTTTGTTCTCTCTGGTTATAGAAGTTACAGTGACGTAGACTAGTTGGAAGGCATCAATCTCACCATAACAATGCCTCTGGGACATTATGCTTCCTAGCTGACCCCCTCAGTCTGTATCTAGGCCTACTGAAATTAAATTTTGGTTATATCACTGGTAGAACAGAAAACCTTGACTCAAGACACATTTACAATACAAGCAATGTTTGTTCTAAGACACTCTTCTAGACGTAACTCCAGCAGACTCTTTTGGCACTTTTTTTTTTTTTTAAGAGGGTAGATTAGCATTTAAATTCCCTTGAAATGCACAATATTCTTCATCTTCCCCTCACTGGTCTTTGCAGGTTTCCAGAGGACCACCTAAGCGCAGGTTGTGTTCCAGGTCCTGGTCCACTGGTCTCTCTGAGTGTGTCCATCTGTCTTGTCCAGCCCTCTGTAACCTCCCTACTCCCTGCAGTGTATGCCTTTCATTACGCAGCATGCCTCTCCACCAGCACTTCATAAAGGCAAGAGAGCTGATTTTGATTACCCAGATCCATGTCAACACAGGGCCCAGAGTCAAAGGCCACTCAAGGTCACCAACCCCTTGTTGGATGAGCTGCTTGGTCAAAAATCTGATCGGCCCCACATGATGTTGCCATGGCACTAGGCCCAGCAGATTAGAAGAGCAACGGACTGATCCAGGCTGCAGAAGGCCCAAACTTCTGAGGAGGGTGAGTAGCATGGAATGGGAGGGGGTTTCGTTTCGCTTCTCCACAGGATCCGGTGACAAAGAAGAGTGGTGTGCCGTCCGGTGCCTCAGGGGGCGTTCCTGGCCTAGGCCCTTTAATCCATTAATGAATTCAATTAGAGTTGCTCTGGCCTGTGGCACAGACGGCTGCAAGATGTCCAGGAGTGATGGGACTCTTCCAGAAAGACAAGAGAACAATCAGCAGCATTGCCTTTTTCCTACACAGTGACCACAACCAACCTGCAGGAGATGACAATGCCAGATACTGTACAAAAACTGAAAGCATGGCTAGTCTTTAAGAAAAAAGAAAAAAAATTTAAAAGAGTCTATAGATAAAAAGGCCAATCATGTCTAAAAACAAACAAGCATTTACAATAAGTGCAGAATATCATCTTATCAGAATATCATAAGCTATAATGTTAAAACTGAATGCAGCGTTACTGAGTGATGGAAAACCACACTAGAATATGATGTCATTACTCTGCTGTGAGTCACCATGTAAAGCGTTAAATAATGATCAGAGGTGGACGAAGTATGCTAATCATGTACTTGAGTTAAAGTAGAGATACCCAAGTTAAAATATTACTCCAGTAAAAGTAGAAGTCCTTACTCTAGACCTCAACATGAGTAAAAGTACAAAAGTATTTGCCTTCAAATGTACTTAAGTATCAAAAGTAAAAGTACTAAATGATTAATTATGACTCCGATGTCCTGTTATCATTTTTGTAAAAAAACTCGCTTCATGAACTCACTTTAGGTGAAAATCCTCCAGTGTTTCTCTTGGTAAACCAGCCTTTTAATAGAACGTCATTAATTAGTGACACTTACGTCTATTAAAATGATCATAAGCACAAAAAACTGAAGGTAAACAGTTTCCATCAGGGAGAACCGAGTGGCTCTGAAATCACTTTTACAAACAGGCAAAGTTTCAGTTTAAGATTACTTTGTAAATTAGTTACAAGTTGAAAAAAAACTGGCTTTAAACTCAGGATCACAAATAAGTTTCCTTTACTATATTGATCTGTAGGTCCACAGATCTACACAACTAACCATAACCAATTTACTATAAAATGAAAGTGTTTGTATGAGTTCAGAAAAAAGGAACATGCTTGTTACAACTGCATGTGTGTACATATTTCTATATTGTGCTCTATTTACACAAAGGTTAGTTCATCATTTAGGGACGTATGTGCTCCCAAATTTTTTCGCTGCTGCACTGATGTTGAACCGTGTGCTGCACTGGGTCGGTATGACCAACCGCTGTGCCCTGATTGGTGTTCTTGCTTTGCACTTCTTTTTGACATGTTATGTTTTTTATACACACACAAACCAAAAGCAACAACAGATTTCTCAAAACGTAGTGGAGTAAAAAGTAAGATATTTGACTTTGAAATGTAGTGGAGTGAAAGTAAAAAGTCACCCAAAATGGAAAAACTA
Organism: Pygocentrus nattereri; assembly: GCF_015220715.1. Taxonomy (NCBI): domain Eukaryota; kingdom Metazoa; phylum Chordata; class Actinopteri; order Characiformes; family Serrasalmidae; genus Pygocentrus; species Pygocentrus nattereri. The sequence goes on along the minus strand of NC_051214.1, from coordinate 32,695,830 downwards.
AGTAAAGTACAGATACACAAAAAAACTACTTGAGTACAGTAATGAATTACATTTACTTAGTTACTGTCCACCACTGATAATGATTTAAAAGTCATTGGGTTGGTAGGTGTTGGGTTGGATTTTTTTTCAGACCACATCATACGTCTTTATGCACTTCATGCAAGGCTCAAAAGCAAGGTCTGGCTCAAAGTTATGTCTCAAATGCAATATCAGTATTACATTGTTAAGATCTGATAACAACAGTAACAAGTCAATTCACTTCACTTGCATTTCAAAATAATAATAACCCTGGTCTGAGGCTGCTTTCAACAGCAAATCTCCCAGCAGAATGCAATGTAATCCAGGACTAGGTTTAATCCCTATCTGGGAATCTGAAACGTATATATCAGTGGCATAACTACAATATCATTTTAGGGGTTCCATGTTACAGTTTGAGGGGGCCAATGTAAAGCATTATATCCCAGAGACATCGCTAAAGATAACCACCAACTAGCAACATCACTGTAACATAACTAGAGATTGATGATCTCATAATTGCCTAGCAAAAATTTGCTATAATGAGAGACGAGCCTTGGTGGTCACTTCATTTTAGATGGAAAAAGGATGCAAGAACTGTGCTTTTGGGTTTACTTTGTATTATAAAAGCACAATACAAATTACCTTTAGCAACTTGTCAGTGATTACTTTCTTCCTTCTTTGGAGCAGTCAGTGATTGAAAGGGGGCCCGTCTTCCTAGTGAGGGAGCCTATGCCCCTCATTATATCTATGGGTAATTCCGTGAATGCAGTGCTGTTTGTGTCCCACTGATATTACATTTAAAAATACATATGTAAAAGATAAGACACTTTAAATGTAAATGATCAGCCAGTGTGCCTGTTTCAAAACATCCTTTTTCATGACTTGTCCATTAAAGGTTATGAAAAATGTACATTTAGGTTCGCTTAACTTTGTTACTTGTACATATTTATGCCAATGAAGTATCTGAAATATAATTTGAATCTTCAAAAAGGAATTTACATCATCCAAGTTTTTTGAGCATCGCAGCAGGAAGAAAAGTTAAGTTCTCTTATTGTTCTTTCTTTTTTTTTATTTTCAAAGATACTGGGATGTTAACTGATAGGACTGTACTTTAAAAATGACCTTGTTAGCAAAAATAAATAAATAAATAAATAAATACAAATGAAAGTAAATCGGTAGAATGTTCTCATGTCATTAGCAGAAAGCATTTTTAAATGGCTATCAATTTTCAAAAACATGCATATAAAAAATTTAATCATTTTTAAGAGCTACTAGGGCTAAACTGGTTTTCCGTTAACAGCCAAGCTGCGCTGTAAAATATAACCATCTTTTTCTGAGTTATTCCTTGAACAGATATTTTCATTTTTCAGTATTTTCAAGCTTGCGTTGAATGCCGAGTAATTCACCCGTCACCTCACTGCACACAGCTGCAGCAGAGTGTGACAGTCAAACAAGATTAGAGGAGAACACTGCCATTATAACTATAAGGTTAGGTGCAGTATTGGATATGTGGCTACAGTATTAAACATTAGCTGAAGTTAGAAAAACTAAAGTAGATGTAAAGATAGCCAACACATTAGCATAATATTAGCTGTATATCATTAGATTCTTTTCCTGTTACTTTTTTACGGTAACGTTAACTACCGTAATCATGTCAGCGTCTGTTAGAGTATCACAGAAATGTTCATATCCCAGAAATAAGACATAAAAGCAGTTCAAGTGTATGAGAAAGCCAGCATGCTAAATTAGCTAATGATAGTTAACACTGGCTAGTTAGCCTCACATAAATGTTTCTTGTTTAGGTTGCTTTAGAAAACAGCAAATACATAGGAGCAGGTCCTGAAATGAGAAAATAAATATTTAATTGCAATGTTTTTTATCTTTTATTTGTAAAGATGAGATTTTACCTCGTGTAATCTGTTTTTATTGGACCGCTGAGGATGGGGCTACCCAGAGTTTTGCAAGGTTTTGCTCTGGTGTCAGGATATCACATTTGAATTCTGATGATCCTACAACCCAAAAAAGTCATTGATATATTATCTTCAACATTTTCAATGATACCACTAAATATGCAGGCTGTTAATAATGGTTGATACTATTGGTTGGGTTCTAGGATACAGAAAAATCTTCTCTTTTTGGTTAAAGAAAGAATACATGATTCTTCACAGATAAACCAGTAAAAGTTATAAATATTCAATATATGTAGTGAAGGAATTGTCTGGTATATTCTCAGAATATGTGCTGTAATTTAACTGTTAATTTTACGGAAAATGTAACGTTAGTTTTCTGTCAGTTCATTTTCCTTTTTTGAAGAAAAAAAACACAAAACAAAACAGTGCACTTGTTTGTGAAGCAGGTAGGCAAGTGTGGTGAGGACATAGCATACAGCACCGTGGCACTGTTGCTAGCCAACAAGATGAAGCAAGTAAAGCCCCTGCTAGAGTTTAAATTAACTGGCAATGTGGAAGAGCAGCGAAAGCAGCTCAAATCAATGATTCATTGTCTACCTCACAGTGATAGAAAGGCTAATAATGAAGATGATTCTTTGCAATTTTTTTCTGCAGGCTTGGACGGATGCCATAGATGTCAGATTTCGGCCTAGGAGATGAACATACAAACGATTACTAAATTAGTGACTGAGGAACTCCAGACATGGACTCAGCGATAGGTTAAAAGCAAAACTACTGAGATTTGAGACTCAGGATATTATTAAGTAACCTATCAGGTGGGTTCATTCACTGGTCACTAAGAGAAAGGAGTTTCTCAGCTTATGCACAGATCCAAAAAATGTTACACACATGTGAAGAAAGAACATTTCCACTTGCTTGAGGAGGAATTTTTGGAGATACAGCAAGAGCTACATAGTTCTTCAAACTAGGTGCATCAGCAAGTTTCTGGCAAATAGTTCTAGACAAAGAAAGTGCAAGACAAGCGGAAGGTACTCCTCAGCACCTGACGTTTTTCTGAGAACCATGCAGTAGATCAGCAGCTCCTCAGGGACCCCCAAATGATCCATATTTTCACTCTGCAACTAGGCATTGCAAGTTAGATGATATCCTGATTTGAGTTCAGACCCTGGAGCAGAGCAATATTTGGCAACAAAAAAAATGACTCTTAAAATCACCATAGCTTACAGACTCAAATTAAAATATAAAATGTAATATGAACTCAGAAGAAAAAAAAAAACATTTTGGGGAAAAAATGTTCCAGCCATTCAGACCTGACAAAATCAGAACACTATGAACAAAAGCATACATTATGTAAACTGTCAGGAAAAAATTGCCCAACTTCAAACACAGTGTGGCAGATGATTGCAAGATAGACGGTCATTTCAAATCGTGAAAGCCCATCCTAGGCAGAAATCTGTTCAAGCGTTCACGAATGGAGCTACAAGGAAGTGTTCTATTCAGAACAAATGGCTATTTAGGTATAAAATAGTTGGAGAGCAAAGGCTGCATTATTTTGGCCTGATTTGAATTCCAGCTTGTGAAAAATGTCACAAAAATATTGAACAAAATCAAAGCAAGCAAACGTGGGTAGCTGAAAAATAGAAAGACCATGGGGTAAAGTAGGCAGCAACCAGTCACTCTTTCAGGTAGACCTGAGACTCCTGAGAAACTGGTATTCCAGTAGACTACTACTCACATTATCCTGACATGGCCCTACTGAAGAACATCTTCTTTCGGCTGCTCCCTTTAGGGGTCGCCACAGCGGATCATCTGCCTCCATCCCCTACTGAAGAACATGAAAATCCATATTTGTTCAGTTCAGAATTTGGCACTTTCCATTTTAAACAGTAGACTTTTGTCTAGGAGTTCAGACATATCAAGTTAACATATCCAGCATATCCACAGCCTAATCGGTTGGCAAAAACTGACTGTAGATAGTATAACTTCAAGAAGGCAGCTGGCTCAAAGATGGGCCTACGCACTGCTTTGTTAGAGTAGACAGTTACTGTGAAACATGGTCTGTCACTTGCCGAATTAGACGGCTGCCAGCCAAGGAATCTGTTGGGCAATGCTATAACTAGTGCTGTAACACTATGACGCTCAGCTACTGCAAAGTTCTGGCTGACATCACTATTGTGTCCCAAACTGTCAGTGTTATATATGCCAAATTTTCTTCTTGGAGAAATTCTAGTGTTTGTTGCCTCAACAATTAACTCCCTCTTAATGAGCTGGTATAATAGTATAGTACATCTCAACCTAATGTAAAATGATGCACCATATTGTACTGATCTAGCATAAAATGTCATGTACATATGCACAAAAAGCTACTCCAATGGACTGCAAATTGTTTAGGGGACAAAGATGGGGCAATATCAAAGTAAATTCAATATTATTCGGACAAGCGTAGTTTTACAGGGGAATGGTGGGGTAGGAAAATTATTAACAATAATTAATAACATCTCAGTGATTTTTGTCCTGTCTGAGGAAGCAGAGTGCATGCCCCTCTGAACATTGGGGGGTCCACAGTGGTAAGAGTGAACTGCTTTAAAACACTACCTCTAAAACTACCACACATTTTGCACAATTCACATATTCATACATACATCTATGCGCCAGTACACTTCTGTGTCCTGCATTCATTCTGTATTTAATGTCTACTGTCTATTTATTGTACTGTATTGCATTGTTAGTGTTTGGAAATGTATTTCTTTTTAGTGGCATACATACCGTCATCCTAATAATACATGCACTCATGTCCTTCTCTCAATGTTTATGCAACAGAGAATCAATCCGATTGTGTTTTGTTATCCTGTACCCCCCCATGTGTATAATGACTATAAAGCTGAATTGAAAATCCGTTATGTCTACAGACTGCGTGTTCCTGTATCAGTTAAGATTCTGTTAGCTTTTACATAGGATAAAACAAGCTACAAATCCCAGATCCCATGACAAATGCCATGTCAGTAAATATTCCATCATGTCCCATGAAAAATGAGTTGTTAAAGTTTATTATGAACGCACTCATTCTCACACCCTCTGTGGCTCAAAATAAGCCACTATGTATTGTCCTACCTCAAGTGTATTTACCTCTGAACTCAGCATTAAGACATCAAAACAGAAAAAAAGTTTTTATTTTATGCTGCAATGTTGACCATCTGCTGTGAATTTACAAACCACTGACAACGACTCTGCAGTCCCTTAAGTTAGCTAGATAGAGAGTAAAGTTAATTATGATTATAACAAACTTTTGGATATGGTTCCTATTTGAGAGCAACCACATGGTGTTGCATCTGTAACTATTTCTGGAGTGAAAGCAGTGTGTAAATGGACTAGCTACTCCCATACAGTTTATACCAAGATGTTTTATCTTAAGTGAATTGGTCATAAATATTACATATGTCCTATGATAAAATTACATTACCCTAGTGCCCTACATAAAACTAACCCTATCTGAATAGTAATTTATTCCTCCAGCTGTTCTGCCAAATTCCTTGTAGCAAAGAACTGTGAGATATGAAAGTGAAGTAGTACTGGGGGCCAGCACCAAGCCTGACTCAATTCAGCAGGGCTTTGTGAAATGCTTGCCCTTTGCTGCTAAAGTCTCTGAGACATTTAGCTTGGTGAAAGTTTGTGAGACCATGTAAATAGAGGTGCAGTGCCAAGGCAGAGAGCATCGGGGTGACTCTGAGACAAACTTTTACTCTGGAAATGACCAATTCTTTCAGTCTTTTAAGATATGACAAACCCGGCCTATAACAAATTTGAGCAAACTTTTATTTTTATTTTATGTTCCAAGTAATGTTTGATTTTCAGTTATTTTTCAATTAAGCAACAAACAATACCTACTAAAACTGTTACCAGAAAACAGCTGTGCATTTTTATTTTGGGTGTACTCTGCAACACTCTGCTTCATGTTCATCCTTAGTATGAAGAGCAGGTCCTGCCTAGATATTGATTTGAAAGTTTTCTTTTCTAAACTATTCAGCACATACTAAAAATCTTTGCTGACGAGTGCTGATATCACAACAAGGGCATATAAAGAGTGGGCTTTGTTAAGTGACCCTTATTAGTTCCACAACGGGGAAATGTATGCTATTCAAGGTAGGATTTTGGAGAGTTGTTCCTTCAGTTTGCAAATAGAAACTGAAAGATCCCAACAGCTTTCTATTTGATATGTTAAGTTATTGCAAACTAAGAAACTTTGGTGTCTCCAAACGTTTGACAGGTAGTGTTGATGGGCAATAGCTTCAGCCACTTAGCTCAGTTATTTACAGCCTGTGGAAATAGAAACAAATATCTTTCTCCCTTTTGCATCATATTGCGCATGGAGTTACAACTTTCTAGTAAACAGATGGAGATGAGATATTTCTGACCCTAGACAATTAGGAAGTGTATTAGTCGACTGCATAATCAAGAGCGCTCCTTTTCAATGACTAATTATTATTATTATTGTTATTATTATTATTATTCATATTATTATTAACTTGTTTCTTTATGCCATACACTCATTGTACAATATGTTAATATTTTAACCATTAACCTATAAAGGCCTGCATATGGACCCACATTTTAATTATTCACTCTAATCACTACATGCCTTCTATATTCATTTCAAAGCAGTTATCAAATAATGCATAGTAGTTAAGCCTACTGAATATTTCAGTCTTAAGATTAATAACTGAATAAGGTTCAAGGACATTAAAAATTCACTGAGGCTTTCCTCTAAACCCACTAAAAGCATCAGAAGACCTGCAGTTCTGCAGGCCCAAGTTTTAGAATGGTGAATAGTGAAAGAAGATGGATGAGTGCTGATACCTGTAGAAATGCAGGCTCCCTTATGACTCAGGAGAAAGCTGATTTATGGCCCTTCACAATGCCCAGAGGGGGAAGGGGGTTGCCTCTAACCTCTGCCCGCTGGCAAGAACTTAAACTTCCCTCCTGACTGCAAAACTAGCCTCAGGCTATGGGCCTGCAGGTGGGGACCTCCTTCACTGAGCCCAAGGAAAAAAGAGGGTTTGGTGTGAACAGAGTAACTGGTGACGAATAGCAGTGGACAGGAACTAGTTATATTTACTCAGTTAGATGTACATGCACTCAGTAAGATTTTGATGGATTTGCATTTTCGGAATATTTTCATGTTTTGCCTCAGCCAGTTCTAGAAGTTATTTAGTACCGAGTTTTTTTTTTTTAAACCATATCCGCCTCTGATGGTGCTGGCTTTGCTTCTCCACCTGCAGTTCCTCCCACACTTTCATTACATCACTTCTCCTGCTCCTACACAACAAGCTCATGCACACAGATGAAAACCTTGAGTTTAAAACTGCACGCATGTGTGTATTTGCTCATAATTGCTATTAAAACTAAAAGGTCAGAGAGGCACATGAAAGTAGACCTTGCTACAGAGAAAAAGTTAATCAATAATTCATAGACACATTATTTTTAAACGGAACTGCATTCTGCAAAAGAATCTACAAACTAGGCCCCGAAAATAATGCCTCATTGTTTAGTGATGTAGTGTGCTACTACAGTTCTGTTAGTGATGCTACTGCAAACACAAGCACATAGCTTGTGCTCATGCATACCCATACACAGTGGTGTAATGGCATGTCTTCTGTTTGTAGGTACACTATTAAATGGCCTTGGAAGGCAGTTTTGAGTTTCTAACAGCTGCATAACATTGGAAGATGGTGGCTGCACTGCAGACTGCTTGGGTTCATTATTTAAAAGGATAATGGCAGTAATGAGGCTCTTTTGTCTCCTCTGCAGACAGTCTGTTAGCAGAACATTATGTAAGACAAGTCTATAGTACGGCTTGCTATTATCTTAGCTGCAGCCCCATCATTTCAAACTTTACAATAAAAATGCATCAGCATTAGTCATCTCAATACCATCGCACCATCTAGCCTCTATAGCTTACTATCCACTTGGAAAAACTCTTTAAAAGACATCCAGTTCACTCATGTGTACTGTTATTACTTTTATTAACTTGGGCAGTTATTAGCACTCAAGTAAGCCACGTCTTTCTTGATTATAAGCTTGATTTTGTTGAAAATGACAAAGTAAGACAAATCAAACCTTCCTGTGAGGCACAATTATTCAAACAAATGAAAAACATGAGCAGATGAGTGAAAAAAAACATTTAAAAAGCTTGCTTTCTTATCTGCTTGATCTCACTTTGGAAATGCACTACCATTCAAAAGTTCGGACAGTCATCAATTTCATTCATATAAAACCATTTTATGGAAGTTTATATGTATGTAATGATTTTGCAATTAAACCAATTTCTTACAAATTCCAAACAGTTTGTAGGAACCTATGAATATAAAGACATTTTTGATGATAAAGGTGCTGCAAGACACTTCAAGATAAGTAAAATCTGTACAGCACTGAGAATGAACTGACAACAGAAACTGACAACCAGAATGCATCATATATGAAAAGCAATAACCAAATCTTGCTAATTAACAGCTATTCATAGTAATTTTATGACAAAAACTTGCAACAGCTTATTACAGGTTTTAATTTAATAACACTTCCATACTTTTAAAAATCATGTTCTAATTTCATGTTTCTAAAATACTTCAAACTTCAAAAAATAAAGCATTGGCTTAAGCAACATTTCAATGTATACCGTCAAGAGTTTTATTAACATTCATAATTATATTAATATTCTAAACATCTGAACTGCAGTGTATGAAACTGAACCATCCGGTATGGTAAATTATTAAAAGAAAAAGTCCTCATTCCTCAAAACAAATTTATGACACCCTGCATTCACTAGCAATACGTTTAGGCTGCATTAACATGCAATCTCTCCTATTCCCTGCACAGTCATCCAGAAGTAAAGCAGAAGAGAGAGCCAAAAGTTTGATCTAAATCACATGGATGGATGCTGGGAATGAGACAAACTCTCTGAGGCATTTCAAATACGATCTAATCTCCCTCCCCATCAGCTCCCATTTATGGTTAACCATCACGTTCTAACTGGATCTTCTTCCGTTTGCCCATGAGAAACTTTCAAAAACAATCCAGTTCACTTATGAAAGGAATTACTGGCATCCTTAGCAAATGTGATCAAGAGAATCTGTCTTTTTGTTTTGTTTTGAAAACATGCCAACAGATCTGTCTTTTTTTTCATAAACATATTGGCACATCCGCATTTAGTACTTCATAAACTACAACCATGCAGTGATGCATATACAAGCAATCCCTCCCATTCTCTGCTTAGTCGTCCTGAAGTAAGGCAGAAAAGAGAGACGAAAGGTTTGTGCTGGAAATCACAGAAACTCTCCACAGCAACAGTCTTAAACATCTTTTCCTCATCAGCTCACATGCAATCACATGATTGGTGTGGCTAACCATTCAATTCTGATTTTGTTTTTTCTTCTTGTCCATTAGAACTCTTTAAAATTATCCAGTTCACTTACATACAGAATTACTGGCACCCTTGGTAAAGACAAGCAAATGGAAGATATTCCTTGTTTATCAGACCTGACATTGAAGATAGGAGAGAAACCAAACCTCCTGGTGTGGCAAAATTTAAAAAACACTTCTGCATTTAATAGGCTACTTTGTGCACCCTCCCTTTAATAAGAGAACAAATATTCTTTTAGAATTACTTAACATTAAGTAAAGCATTTGTCCAGTCTTCTTTCGCTTATGTTTACCAAAATGTTACAGATATCAGCCACTAGCTCCTGTGAACAAACATTTAAGATGCATTTATAAATCAAACCTTTCGGTCAGTTCATCTTAAAAATGCACTACAATTATTGCCACCCCTATAAATCAGCACATTGTGTGCCTTCCCTTTGCCAGGATAACAGCACTGGTCTTTAACTCACCTTTCCCAAGCTTATATTTACACTGTGCGTCCAAAAGTTTGTAGACAGCTGCTTATCCAATTCTTATCTGAGATCCAGGGTATTTAATAGGGAGTCCCCAATTTGCTGCAGTAACAGCATCTACTCTTCTTGAAAGACTTTATTAGTTGTTTAGATGATAAGTTCTGCATCACAAACGACACTCGTATTCATCACAAATCCTTGGACAGAGCTGCACAGCCTAAGCTAGGAGGTTTATACTCCTCTAGCCAATGCTTGCCATTGTGCATGGTGACCTTAGGCTCGTGTGCAGCTGGTCCAGAATGTCTCATTCTATTTCTATTCTATTCTATTCTATTCTATTCTAAGCTTTTCTATTAAAATTATTCAAGCTGTGCTGGATATTCGTGTTAGCAGTGGGTACACCTTAAACGGATTTATTTCAAAACTGCTACATAATTAAATTGCTAAAAATTCATTTTCATGACTCAGAAGTCATTCAGAGTATTTTAATGTGAATTGTCTTGTTCTATAAGCTTACCTAATTAGGATTCTTTACAGTGGTGGTGTGGAAATGTGGAAACGTCTGAGGAGTACCTTAAAAAGCTCTCTCACACAAAATGGTTACAAACACACTGCCTGATGCTTGAACAGTTGTTTTACGACAGTTTCAAAATAATGGTTTGGCCTCAAATGTTTAAAATACCTTGTATGTGCCTCTCCACCATGAACGTTAAAAAGGCAAAATAGATCAAAGGACAACTTATGAGACAAATAAGGTTTTCAAAATTACGATTTTTAAAAAATCTTATTAAAAAGGACATGTGCATACTACATATATATTTGCATTTATATCTGTGTGTATTTTTAAATATTACAATCAGTGTTAAAGCTTTTAATTATTTTAATTATTTCAGTTATTAAAACTGTGCTGTTCTGGGTACACCATTTAATTATAACTGGTTGTGCCACCTGACTTTTCAGACTATTTAAAAAAAAAAAAAAAAAAACACACACACCCATAGAAAACTTTTCTTGAACTTGAGTTTATACTTTCAAATAAATAAACATTATTATAATAATCAGGTCACTTGCAGTCTTCTATAAAATGCAAAGCCCCTCTTTTGGAAAAACATCAAAATAAAAGTCCTTTGTTTCTGTTTGTTCCACCACATTTGAGGAAATAAGAACTTGCAGCCAAAAGTTTTTTGGTCAGTTAAGCACTTTTAAGATTTGCCGTATTTTGCAACGTGTTTTTATTTTGAAGTTTTCAAAAATAAAATCATGCCAAATGTTTTTATTTCAATTTTATACAACTAAATTACCTTTACTGATAGTCATATATGGTTGGTTTATGCACCACCTCACATTTTCAGACTTTCGGAGGCAAAAAGAAACTAAAATGAATTTGGGAAGATGAAAATGCACATCATACCAATGATCCATTTACAGCTATTTTAGCATCATCAACACTAGATATAAAAAAATTCTATCAATATCGTTTATCAATAATAAATTTACATTCATAAAAGTATATTGCAGCATAGTCTTTTTCATGTGCATATAGCAGGATGACAAACCCGGATGGACAATCATCACGCTTCGCGTGCTCTGTAAGTGTTTGGGTGCAAGCTTTAAATTGCTCTGCTCTAACAGAAAATGCACAATCTCTGAGCAGCTGCCAGAGCACTGGACGGCAGGGCTCCTTCAGCTGAGCGTGAAAACTGTGATCTGGGACAAAATGCATGAGAATGAAGCATCACAAAAGGGCTATTTGTGCTCATCACAACATATTTGGAACAACAGGCTGCACAGCGACATGAAAGTCATAAAAAAAAAAAAAAAACAATGCAGTGTGGGGGTTGTTGTTGTGAAGGCCTTTTTTTCTCCTGAAGCCTAAATTGAAAAATCCCATGAGTGATTTGCTCCTGCGTGATCAGGCTCCTCAGGGACACAGAGGGATGGTAATGAATAGCTATGATGGAGAAAGGTATTAATCATGTGTAATCACGTCTAAAAGGTCCCCTGACAGGTAAAAATGGCACTCTTATGGCTCACACTTACAACCATCTATCAGCATCGGAGCCCCTTTTGTGTTTACGAGGGCGTGTGTGTGAAAAAGACTGAGGCCTGTGTTTCACAAGCCGTTCCCAGTTTGATTGCGTTCAATTGTCAGCGCACTCGGGTGCATTAAACTCACTGGACACTTATTAAGCTCATTTCAGTCCTTTTTTAGAGTTTACCACTGCAGCAGATTCTTTGCTTGTCATGGCTACATCCTGTGAAAATGCATAAGGGAACTGTCCATACTTGCGATACAGACATGGTTTGGAGTGGCTAGCTGGAGCACTGAAAGAAATTATGTTCTGGCACATTTTCTTCAATATAGCCAATATATGTGAAATTTCACATTGTGCAAACATTGTAAGAATATGGTTATTTAATTAATTTGTGTTTATATATATATAAAGTTTTTCTTAGGTATACAGTTTGTATGATGCTTATGATGTTATATGCTTACATTACTTATTAGATCTAAACAAGCAAACTTTGGAGACCAAACAAGATTTGGTAAAAGGGAAACTGGGTAGAGGTGGGCTATATGGCAAAAATGACTTTTACTCTACAAGGCATTTTATTATATATAAATATTCCTTTAATACTTGAACTATGTAAGATTATTTTTAATAAAATTGAAAGAAGTATCATTACATAAATTAAAACATGGTGGGTCTGCGCTGCTGTGAGTCACACTATAAAGCATGATATGAATAAATTAACAATAATAATAAATGTCAAAAGTGTGAGGTTGCACTTTATGGGAGTTTTTCCAGACATCATGCGTCTTTATGCATTAACGACACACATGCATGCTCAAAAAGAATGTGTGGTTTGATGTTTAGGTTTCAAATGCAAAAGTCAACATGCTGATGAAGATATGAGGACAAAAGCAGATAATTCACTTACAGTGAAGACATGACCTTCACCAGGTTTTGACCAAGTTCTCTTTGACGTTTTTCAATACACTCCCAATCATCAGGTTCATCCACTCAGAAAAGGAGCTTGAAGTACAACCAACATCATAAACACAAAGGTCTCCCAATCCCAAAATCTCACAGAGTAGCTTTAAAATATTTGAAGCAGGGCTAGCCTGTTTAACTTTCTATTCACAGTGTAAGCACCCTACAATCTGCATGCATCTGCTTGAGCTTGTCAGGACACGTGGACAGACGCATGTGCCTGCAGGGTGACGTATCACCATCTCAGTGACAGATCAGGCCAAAATCAAGACTAATCCTGATTATCACACGCAGCCTCACACAGCTGAGCGTCCATTCATTCATCTGATGAATTGGCAGCATGCACCAGCATCTCTAATGGCCATGTTTAGTTGTCAGAGGAGAGGTAACAAATGAGGAGAGTGACTGTGGAGCTCGGACAGACTGGAGAACGGTACAAACCTTCATTGCATACACACACAGCCTCAGACAGGTCTCCTCGGACAGCAGAACACTTAGCGATCCTAAGCATTGATTTATCGGCATGCCTTAAACTGAGCATGACACGTGTTGGGTCTACCCATTGAAGAGCCTGTGAGGGTTCAGTCAACACTAGAATGAGCTTCAATACCACTTTATTGGTAATCTGTAGGCTATACAGAAGCCCATTTGGAACCAGAGATGTTTTCACACCATTTAATTTGTTTTTACTCTCTGGACTTTGCCAAGTGCCTGTTCTTCAATCCAGTACACTGACTGAAGGTCAACTATACTGCACACATGAATGGGCCAAACACAATCGTGCCTGATTGGATGTTTGCTGAAGGAAAAATGGCAATTGAGGTGCAAGCATGTCAAGCGTGCTCTAAATTTCCATAAACAGAACCAAGTATGAAAATGCAGCCAGACTACAGGAACTGATGTTGCTTTGATTGTTTAGTTTCTCTCAATCTCAATTAATTCCTGCCTTTGTGGTAAGAATGAAAGTGTAAACTTTATAACTGGGGGGCCTTTTTTGTGCTCCAAATTTCCTTTCTTACACTTTATGGCAGGTATGGTATTTTATATGATATGATAGTTTTCAAATGACTTTAATCAGCTGATCCACTATGGGATGAAGGTAACAAATTTTCTCCTTTATTCATTATATGTGCTCATTACATGTATTTATTAAATAAGCCCGTCAATATATTTTGAAATCTATACATTTTTGTTTTAACAGCAAAATGTGCTGCAGAAAAAGCTTAATACAATTTAATAGTAGTAAAGGCTCTGAACATTTTGAGCTGCTGGCTGCATAGAACTGTACAGGCGTGTCAGACACTGCCATTCTGGAAGACTTATCCCTAAATGATTGAGACTCTCAGAAATAACCGACATATCGTACCCAATATTTCTACATTCAGCACTATTGTATTCACAACCTATAGCTAGTTAACTAGCCAACTGTTGGGGCAGGCTTTGGAAACTGAGGTCTCACAAGTCATGAGGCACAGTGATATATGAGGACATTGTGGAGACATTTCTCTTATTGTGCAACATCTGTAAAGTACAACTGCAGGGAAACACTGTGAACCTTGATGTTGGAGGCAACTAACATATTTCAATCCTACAGTTAAGGTGGAATGCTAGTGGTCATGCTCTCATAAACAAAGTTAATCACTTGGTGTAGAATTCTGTGACAGATGGCTAACATAAGTAGGATGCATTGTTTTGCTATGGTTATTTGCTTGAACATTCAGTTCTAGGAAAAAAAAAAAAAAAAAAAAAAAACACTTTACTTGCTATGCCCACATAAAAGCACCACAAAGGATTATCTGAGCAATGCCACAGAACCACTTTTGGACCCAAACAAACCATGTTTAGAAAAAGAGATGAGTGTGAAGAGCCTTTTCTAGGATTCACTTCTATACAATATAAAAGATTCTTTATCAATTTAAGTGTTCTTCCTAGAATTGTTACGTGGATGTTCCTTAAAACGGTTGTTTACATGCACACATTGAATTTACAAAAACAGTTCTCAAAAGTACCATTGACTGAAAGGTTGTTTAGGGAATCAAAAGTGGTTGTGCTATGGTACTACACAAAGAACCCTTTCTGCAACCTTTATTTTTTCAGAGTGTAGAACATTATGCTGGGGTACTTTAATTAAAAAAAAAAAAAAAAGGTTCCTTAGAGAACCTTCCACTGGAAGATTCTATAGGTACCCAAAAGTGGTTCTTCTATAGCATCACTCCAAAGAACCCATTATTATTAGTTTGCTTGTTCTTTCAGTATGTCATAAATGTGAGTGTTCACCATTTGTATAAACAGCAAAATACATCCGCTTCTGGTCATGATTCTAACAGCACTGAGGAACGCACAGAGAAGCAGACAGCACAAGCAACGAGGGCAGACACTTCAGAAGCAGGTGATCATCACCAGAGCACGCTCTTGCTTTTCTGTCCTGTCTGAAGAAATACGTCCTTGTTTGTGCAGCAAACTGCAGTCAGAATGCGTTTCTGCAGTGACCTGCTGTGCTGCTGAAGGATGGTCTGGAGCCTGTGGCTGCTCATATGTGACGAAGGCAGAGCTGATATGCAGGAAGGGTTTAGGTGGCCATCTATCACACGGCTGGACGCAGTTTGCACTGCTGTCTGAGTGTGAAACGCAGCAGCACACAGCCCTCCTTTTTACGTTATTCTCTTCTTCAGTGGAGGCCTATTATTCCCAAACCAACTAATCTAGGAATACAAGCAGGACTGGACTTCAGAAATGGCATGCAACCTGAAACTAAATGCCACATAAATGTTATTGCTAAAATCTGACCAAAAAAAAAAAAAAATTTAAAATTAAAAATCAACTACACACAACATAGACCATCTGTACTCTTTTGCCCAAAAAACTTTTCCTCTTTTTCTGGCTTCGCGCAAGCACATATCTCCACAACGATGGAGGGCTTCTCCCACAGGCAGCTTTACTAACAAGCTATTGGCACTTTTTGGGACAGGCCTTTCCCCACAAACAGACACCATGCTAAGCATTAAAACCAACAATCTCCTCATTTACATTGGATGCAACACAAGTTGTCCTAACCACACCAAGTGTGCATGATATAGCAATATGAACTTTCCATTAAGGAGAAAAAAGGTTAAAAGCCTCACTGACAAACCATAACTACAAGATCTAGGCCTTCAGTTAAGGCCATAAATGTAAAAGCGCTAATTTCTGCTAGCAACCTTATGAGATTCTAGAAAAAAGGTAATTGCGATTCACTAATACGCTAATTGCGGCTGCTTAGCAACCGTCCTTGATTCATCGTCATCACTTTTATTTATATAGCGCCTTTCCCATGCTCAAGGATGCTTTACAATCAAAGAACATCAACATATTAAACAAAAGGACAATACAGGTAAACATTCAAGTATAAACAGAACAACGATACAATGAAAACAAGTATATCTTTAATAGAGATTTAAATGAAGACAGAGAGTTTGCAACCCGAACAGATTTTGGGAGAGTATTCCTTCAGCTGGGAGCTACTACATTAAATGATCAACCACCCATAGAAACCAATTTAAATCTAGGAACATGGAGGCCTAGATTTTGTGATCTCAAAGTACAGGATGGGACATATAGATGAAGAAGCTCTGCCAAGTATTGAGGAGACAGACTGTGCAGAGCTTTATATGTTATAAGGAGAACTTTGTACTGAATACAGAATGTAACCAGTGAAGACTCTGAAGAACAGGGGTGATGTGGTCATTCTTTTTTGAAAAGGTGACAAACCTAGCAGTGGCATTTTGAACATACTGTAACCTAGTGAGGGTTTTGACAGGGAGGCCAGAAAAGATAACATTGCAGTAGTCTAGATGTGATGTCATTAATGCATGCACAAGGGTTTCTACATCAGCTTGACAGAGAAATGGTCAGAGGCGAGAAATATTGCAAAGATGGAAAAATGCTGCCTTAACGGAATTGATGTGGATGTCAAAAGAGAGTGTAGGGTCAAAAATAACTCATGGGGAGAAGGTGTTAATAGAATCCAATCAATATTGATGCCAAGGACAGATGAGCTAGATATCAGTGACTGAGCCAATTAAAAGAAACTCAGTTTTGCTAGCATTCAGTTTTAAAAAGTCAAACCTTATCCATGTCTATGTCATGTATACAGTCAGATAGAGCAGGTGGTGATGTAGGCTAAACAGGGCTAACGCTAACATTACATTTACGGCATTTGACAGACGCTCTTATCCAGAGTGACTTATAACTTGAGGTGGTTTTTTTTTTTTTTTTTTTTTTTATATAAACACAGGTAGGCGAAGGTAGTGCTAGGAGTCTTGCCCAAGGACTCTTATTGGTATAGAGGAAGTTGTTTACCCAGGCAGGTATTGAAACCCAGTCTACAGCATAGAAGGCAGAGGTATTACCCACTACACTACAACAACATAATATGGATCTGAGTGTCTTCTGCGTAACAATGAAAATTTAAACCATGATGGTGTATTATTTGCCCAAGTGCCAGCACGTAAATAGTGAAGAGCAATTGACCCAAAACTGAGCCCTGTGGAACACCCTTAGTCAAAGACACCATAGAAGATTTATTATTCTGAATAGCTACATATTGACATCTGTCACGGAGATATGAGGAAAACCAGGAAAGGGCGGCTCCAGTAATATCAATGCTGCACATACGAGACAGTAATAGATCATGAAATGCCAGAGCTAAGATCAAGAAGTATCAACATACTAAGAGCTCCTGAATCAGCTACACATAGGAAATCATTAGTAACTCTAAGAAATGGCCTCCGTACTATGCAAGGGATGGAAATCGGATTGAAAAGGCTCATATAAAATGACTTGCTTCCAGGTGGGGCTGCAGCTGTGTAGCAACTACTCTTTCCAACCAGCTTAGCGCTGAATCGGACATTAGAAACTGGTCAGTAATTATTTAAGTCATGAGACTCTAGACCTGTTTTTTTCAGGACAGGTGTAACAACAGTTTTGAGATCAGGAGGGACACAACAGGTTGCAAAACATCTATTAATAAGGTGTGCAATAGGGTTGGCTCTCTCTGTCACACATTCCTTAATAAAGGAGGTTGGAGCAGGAGCTAAGTGCCAAGGAGTTGGATTGGATTTTTTAATCAGCTCTACTACAGAAACAGATGTGACAGGAGTGAAACATGAGAGTGGCTGGGCAATATCAGGGGAGAAGAAATCCAGGGTGGACTGATGGACAGAAGTAAGGGGATGGCAGATTTGTTTTGAAAATAGTGAGCAAATTCATTGCATAATTTAACTTAACCATAGGAAGCTACTAGGGGGCTGCAGTAGTTTGTCAATAATGTTGAAAAGGGTCCAGGGCCAGAATGAGCTACGGTGGATCACCAAAGATAGATAAGAGGAACATGCCCTATTTAAAGCATCTCTGTATCTAGACATATGATCTGCACAGAATATACAGTAAGGCCAGTTTTCCTATAAAGCCGCTCAAGACGTCTGCCAGTGGCTTTCATAGCCCTAAGCTCAAAGGTAAACCGGGAGGTTTGCACAAGCCTTTGTTTAAGGGGTGCAAGAGCATCTAGAGTGTGCAAGATGGAATCATTATATACAGAGAGAAACTCATCAGAACAGGACAGGGAAGAGATGCCAGAGAACAGTATAATATGAATTGAAGCAGAAAAAGTGGAATGATCAAGAGATTTCAGATTTCTGTAAGAAATCATACACCATATTGTCAAAAGTATCCAGGTGTTCCAAACACTTCCATGGACACAGGTGTATAAAACAAAGCACCTAGGCATTTAGACTGCTTCTACAAACATTTGTGAAAGAATGGGTCACTCTCAGGAGCTCAGTGAATTCCAGCATTGTACCGTGATGGGATGCCACCTATGCAACAAGTCCAGTCGTGAAATTTCCTCGTTACTAAATGTTCCACAGTCAACTGTCAGTGGTATAACAACAAAGCGGAAGTGAGGTCGCCAACTTTCTACAGTCAATTGCTACAGACCTCCAAACTTCATGTGGCCTTCAGATCAGCTCAAGAACACTGCGTAGAGAGCTTCATGTAATGGGTTTCCATGACCAAGCAACTGCATCCAAGCCTTACATCACCAAGCACAACGCAAAACGTCAAATGCAGTGGTGTAAAGCGCCGCCACTGGACTCTAGAGTGGAGTGACAAATCACGCTTTTCCATCTGGCAATCTGATGGACGAGTCTGGGTTTGGCGGTTGCCGAAGAACTGTACTTGTCTGGCTGCATTGTGCCAAGTGTAAAGTTTGGTGGAGGTGGGATTATGGTGTGGGGTTTAGACCAAGAGATTTTGGACAATTTCAGACTTCACATTTGGGGAGGGCCTCTTCCTGTTCCAACATGACAGTGCACCAGTGCACAAAGCAAGGTCCAAAAAGAAATGGATGAATGAGTTTGGTGTGGAAGAACTTCACGGTCATGACCTCAACCCAACATAACGCCTTTGGGGTGAATTAGAGCAGAGACTGGTACCGAGCCTTATCATCCAACATCAGTGTCTGACCTCACAAATGCACTTGTGCAAGAATGGTTGGAAATTCCCATAAACACATTCCTAAACCTTGTGGAAAGCCTCTCCAGAAGAATTGAAGCTGTTATAGCTGCAAAGGGTGGGCCAACATCATATTAAACCTTATGGATTAAGAATGAAATGTCACTCAATTTCATATACATGTGAAGGCAGACAGGCAAATACTTTTGGCAATATAGTGTAAACTTTTTTCCATGAACGCACATGGCTAAGTCTGACCTTTGTGCTATGCGTAACTTTGCTTGGTGCAACGGTTGTAAAACCCTCTCTGCCCTTGGCTACAAGCAACTTACCAAGATCATCTTATTTAAGACATGTTTGTTCAATCATTCCCAGAAGCCCTATAACACATAAAAACAACAAGAAACAAACAAACAAAAAAAAGTGCTGATATAATTTTCTATTGGTCATTTAAAAAATGTAAACCTTTTGCTTTCAACCAAAAGGAAACATTAATACAAGTATTACTACAATACTTCCAGAGTTTAACAACACAAATGACAATTTTATTAATTAAGAATGAGCAAAAATGCAAAATTACAGACATGTATTTTTCACAAAAAGACCATTAGGGTCCCCCACTGAAATGGATGCAGGATTACAAAGACTTTAAAATTGTTCTGTAAAGGAAAACAAATAAATACACAAGCAAGTAGACTAGAGAGATGTGAAAAGGCCTTTTTCTACATTAAAAATTCATAAACAACCTACCTTCCCAATTTGGTGCCCTCCTACCTATCCACCCCTCTTGATTTTTATTTTTTTTTTAAACAATCTGATGAGAGAATACAGTCAGTGCAGTATTGAGCATGCTGAGATTGCTCCATAAGCCAGCACTTATCAAAGCACACTGTTAATGTCACTCTAGCATGAAAAACAGTGTGATTTTCAAAAACACTGCCATCATACTCAATCTGGGCCCCAGTGGAACAAAACACAAACGGCACACCTACAAAACAAACAGCAAACTGGGTGTGTCTGATGTTATAAAGGCCTGAAGGTAAAAGCTCTGTCGCAGTCCTTTACAAGAGAGTCCTATTCGCACCCTTACACTACTCAATACTCACTACTGCACAAATCACACATTCACACAATTTACTGCCTGCCTCATACAGTCTTCTTCTGCATATTTAGGGGACTGCGAGGAACAGTCTATTGGGGAGTATTTTTTCTATACAAGCATTCGGCACAGCTCTGCTACAAATGAAAGCATAAACTTGGTTTTCAAACAATTCAGAAGAAAGTCCAATGAGTACAAAAGTTGCCACAACTTACAGATGGACTGATTTTTTTAAAAAACAGACAGAGGGACTACCTGCAACAAAGTGCAAAAAGACTGGTACACTGATGTAAACTGACCCTTTTTACATGTTGTACACATTTGTCTTCAATCATTATCTCTTTAAAAGTGCATTTTATTGAACCTGTCTTCTGATGACTAGTTAGTCAGTTTAATCTTTCTTTGATCCTTTAATTCTAAACATATTCCTCAAGTTGAAGTTAAAGTAAAAGAACAGGGATCATGCCTGGGTCTGGGTCCATAGAAAAGTAAGTTCCACTGTTAAAGAACACATTAATGACTTACATAACTGATACCGTCAGCCCTAAACCAGTCTCCCACTGCACAAATCACTACTGCTGCTCAGTTATCCTTAAGGGCACTTTACCACAGCTTATCTGGAAAAAATCTTTAGAAATAAAACAGCATAACATTAATGTTTTTAACATGGCGAACACAGCTGGAAAATGTTTACCAATGGTTACACTGTTTAATCATTAGAGGCCACAACATATCCTTAGGTGTATCTAAATATACCTTTTTTTGGTTAGAGATGATAATTTAACATAACTGCACGCTAGCGAACCCAGTAAACCCTTGAGTGTTAACTACAGCAGGATCGTCATAGTGCACTGTAGCTATGCACTCACTGGCCACTTTATTAGCTACACCTTGCTAGTAAAAGGTTGGACCCCCTTTTACCTTAAGAACTGCCTTAATTCTTCGTGGCATACTTTCAACAAGGTGTTGGAGACATTCCTCAGACATTTTGGTTGGTTCTTTGAGTTACTGTTGCCTTTCTATCATCTTGAACCAGTCTGCCCATTCTCCCCTGACGTCTCACATCAACAAGGAGTTTTCATCCTCACAGTTGCTGCTCACTGGATATCTTCTCTTTTTCGGACTATTCTCTGTAAACCCTAGAGATGGTTGTGTGTGAAAATCCTAGTAGATCAGCAGTTTCTGATATACTCACCTGACATCCAATGGCCGGGGAGTGTAGTTAACTGCTTTGGTTTTCCCTACTAAACACAAATCAGCAGAATGGCTTTTAAACATTTTGCCCTACATTTAATTAACTAGCTCTTCGAAAATATATTTATAAATATACCCTTCGTGGCAATGCCCACTTATCATCAGCAAACAAAGTGAGAAAAAGAGCTGTTCGTTGTTTTACTTGGAGTCAGGCTAATCTTAGCAAGACAGCTGTTAGCCAGCTAACCCGGTTACTATTCCTAGGTGCTGTGAGGCTCACCTGTCTAAATTTTACCAGGTTTCTTACTGATATGCAGCTGGCTAAGTGCTAGATAACATTTACTCACATGGACAACCTGAAAAAACAAAGGTACTCCATATTAAACCAGGGGTGTCCAACATCATCCTCAAATCCTGAAAGACCGGTGTTGCGGCTGCTTTGTTTTCATTCCACACGCTGGAGAACACCTGACTCCACCGGTTTAATCAGTTGGTCTCAGTCATTCCACCCCTTTATGAACAACGCCCCTTCATTAAACCCATCATATCTCGTTATGTTTTCTCCACAGTTTTCAGGTCAAGTCAGTTTGATGTTGAGACGCGTTTAGTCTTTCAAGCCAAACGCTCCGCGCTGTTTGACGGCAAATTCAAATTGGAAAACGACCCCTCAGATCTGGGGTGGCCACTGAAGTGCCCAATCAAATTGCCTCTGTTACTTGAATACACACAAAATATAGATGCATTAAAAATAAATCTGATTATTAAAAAAGGCTGAATTGAGTATAGGGAATTTAATTTTAATCACAAAATAGAAGAAGAAATATCAGCACCATAAAATTGAAATATATTGTAGCGTTACTCAAAAGTCAAAGCTCTGAGTCAAGTCGAGATGCTTTATTAACCAGCTGTTGGCCACAGTTCTGCTTTAGACATGAACAAAAGTTTTGGGTTTTTTACTGACAGCTCCTTCGCTACTCAGCTCATGTCTGACTTTCTAAGCTCTTTTTCGGCTTACATACCCTTCACTGAATAACCCCATTAATACATGCTGAAGAAATAATAAACTAAAACTAACACATAAATGTTCCTTGAACGAGCTACAATACTTTATATACTTGATATCAATAGAACATTTTTGATGAATCTGCGCATAAAAATGTCATTGTTTTCAATTCACAAGCAAAGACAAACATTTCTCTGACTCAGAACTTTTAAATAAAACTAACTTTGCTGTGTGGAGGCTGTACTTTAGCCTGGCTAGCTCTCACTGTGAGTCATCTAACTTACATGCTGTAAACTGGCTGTATTCCAACCAAGAGGGTGATACAATAAGATGCATGTGAATCCTGTGACTTACACACACAGATTACCCACAGTAATAAAAAACCACAGTGGTAAAAGTTGAGATGTGTAAAAATACATGAACATAACTAAAAGCTCATTGTGCTTGAACCTGTTTAGCTACATGTAATGTCCATGTTAAATTTCACCCTGAGACAGTTTGTGCCACAGTCTCTATTAATGTATTGTGTTCTGTTTATTGAGCCAAGTTGTCTACTGTTCTGCAAGACTGTTGTATTTACTGTACCACACTGTTTTGTCTATTTGGAGTTTAAATAGTCTACGTCTTTCTGACTTGTACTGCGTGGTCCTGTAAACACAGACCATGTGTGGCCCTGGAGGAACATGGTTTCATCCCATTGTACACACTTACATGGTTGAGAAGACAACATTATTCTTGATCTATCATGTCTGGTACATCCTCCACACTCTGCATATATAGCCTGTCAATAGTTTGGGGACACTTGGTTTTTTAAAAGACAAATGACCTTTTTTTATTTGCGATAACAAATGAAAGATTAATCAGCTTTATTTGTAGAAAAGCAATAACAGATGTGCAAATGTTGATGTAAATATTTGTGATAGTCTTACCTTGTAAATAAATGTAATTTTATCCACTTGTGATGTCACTAAAAAACTGGATTTGGAGATATAAGAGTTTTTTTGTTTGAGCTTTTAACAAAAGTTCTGAAAAGAAAACCATCTAATCATTTATAGGCAAAACTTTCATACCAAGGAAGACTCTGATGAACATGCAAAATATACCCTCAGTATTTGGAAATAAATGATTTTATGTTACCAAAATGAGCAGTTTTTCTTACTTAATTTAAAAAGAAGCAATGAGACAATGCAAAAATGATCAAAGGAATGTAAACTCTTGATGAACAGTGAGTGTATATGACAAGTTGCTGATGGGTGTGATGACACAGGTTGTGCTCGAGGCACAATGGCTGGAGGTTAACTGTAGTTCAGAAGAGCCTAATAAAGTGTGACTGCATCAGAGAGCGAGAACCACAGAGCCTTTAACAGCCATGAACAGAACATCAGGAGTCAAGACATTATAGGCAGCATCAGTGAGTTCACCATAATCACCATTTCATTAACACTTGGCAGTAGAGGATACTGAGGGGAAAAAAAGAACAGAAAATTGTCAGGCCATGTCCCATTGGCAGGAATTTTAATTTACAGATTGGTAAAGCGTGTCTAACTGCGGGCTATACGGATGAGTGGAAAATGAGTAGCTGAATTTATAATATCTATAAATATACCACGTGCATACAATGTATGCCAAAGTCTGGAAAGCTTTGCCTTCTTTTGAAATTTGAATTTTCTTAAAAAAATGCAAAGGTTGAGCAAAACAGTTCCATCACAAAATATAAACTGTATGGGGTTTGGTGTGATTCCTAAGGTGGCACCAAGACAAATACTGTATTTGCATTTATGATAATTTCCTGCAAAATTGGTTATTGCAAAACACATGTATGTTTTAATTAAAGGTGCCATATCCTACATTATGAGAAAATGTAGGATATGGCACTTTTAATCCAAATTTTATTTTTAAAGGATGTTTGTGTGAATTTATTTACCAAAGATAGTCGTAGTTCATTTGTACATGGCCATTGTCCACCCTGACTTTATCTCTTAGAATAAAGAATTCATTTTTCCCTGTGCCATTACGACTGATATATGTTACCATTCTCAATTCCAAAGGCCCCATTTCACATTTCCAGCTTGCTTCTTCTGTTGGTTTCTAAAGCAGATCATTACATTTCCAGTCTAAGCATAACACCACAGTTAACAGGGCTGCAGACTGCTTGCATTTGTGATTAAACATTATTTGTAAAATAAATATCAGTGGCT
This sequence comes from Pygocentrus nattereri, assembly GCF_015220715.1. NCBI lineage: Eukaryota > Metazoa > Chordata > Actinopteri > Characiformes > Serrasalmidae > Pygocentrus > Pygocentrus nattereri. The sequence continues at coordinate 32,671,037 of NC_051214.1, read as the reverse complement.
CTTAGTGTATTCAGTAATACATAACAAGACAACATGCTGACATATAATTAACTGAGGAAAATAGATCCTGTGTGGAAGACGATGCAGACCCCTTGCTGTGTAATGTTTCAACTGTTAGCTCATGTGAAAAAGTAGCTTCCCTCCATCAAACATGTCTCTTTCTGATCAGATATAAAGATTTATTTTATTTTTTTACTCTTTTGTGTGCTAAGCATGGAGCTTTGTTACTGCTGCTCTCAAAATTAAATCAACCATACCTGACATTTCATCAGTTGCTAGCCAAGCACATATTAATTGTGATCCAGCACAACCAGGCACACATCAAAATGAATCCAAGCTATTTAGAGAGTAGAGGATCCTAGCTGTCACTTGTATACATTAGCCTAAACTTCCTCAACTCATAAATGGGTCCAGTCAGTTTATTGATATTACCATATAAGACTTAATATTTACATTCCTATAATATTTTATTCCATAAACTCCAATGATTTCTTCACATAATTCACTTTAAGTAACCCTCTACTTTCCAAATAGCTTGAATTCATGTTGAATGTAATGTCTGCTGACTGATAATTGATGAAGACCCATGTATGTGTTTTTTTGTGGCACTAAGACAGGAAAATGCATTTAATGTTGACTGAAAGAAGTAGCATTACTGTGTCATAATAAAAAACATGATGTCTGTGGAGGGTCCAAAGGCCAACTGACAAATATTTATCCACACATTGTATGCAATTACACATTTCCACCAGAGAGGTCTCCAAATTCCCAAATCTTACATAGTGTAGCTTGCCAGAAGCAGCAACCTGAAAATCTGAAAGGGGACTATAAACCTGAAAACATGCTCATGTGGGTGCACTGTGTGGGCCACTGTGGTCTAAAAATTGGGCCCATCATGGTCCCCTATGGTGATGGCCCACATTAAACCAGCATATGGGGTTTTAGGGTGGGTAGCCGTCGTTGCACATGCCCTGGTTTCACAACAGATTGGGGTCCCACTATAAGAAGCCCACTTTAAGCTCTCATATTAGGCCCCTATAGGTGCCCTGTATTGTGCTTCATTCAAAGTGTAAATGGGCAGAGCTAAACTGTTGTAGTCTGAATAGATATGACAAATGCTGTGTTTTTTGAGACTTGACAAGATCAATGAATCCAAAACAAGCTGTATTTACAGCTTAGTTCCATATATTGGCTGTATGGAATGAAGAGTGAACATACATTTCAAAACAATGTCTGCATACATTATGCCATTTTCAAAAGGGATGACAAGTTGGTTCTATGATATGAGCCCTTTTAAACCTTTTGTATGGCTATGTATCCCCAGTCTTTTGACGGTCAGCGGATTTGTCCCTTCAGACATCCTGCACTGAAACTCTGGTGAATCAGCATGCAGGCCATGGCAGCTCTCCACAGAATGTGAGCACTGCCTGTCACTCCAGGCTCGCGTTGGAGATGTGAGATAAGGAGGCGGCAGCGGCGGTGCTGCAGCAGATGGCTCAGAGAGGGAGGGGGCTGGGGAAATGGGGCTCTACCACTGCTCTGAGGCCCTGTAGCTTCTGCCTCCGTTCCAATAGATCACTTGAATGGTGCCCCAGTGAGCTGGTTTGCAACCTTCTCAATGCTCATCTCGTAATAGCTCCAGCGAGCTGGGCCTTTCATTATGCATGTTGCTGCGTCTTGTCTATCTGCCACAATTTGGCCATGTGTGTGGAAGAAGTGGCATGTGGGATATTTGCACTTAGGCTTGGAATCTTGACATGTGGCTCGCGGGGGATTTCTGTTGTAAATGAAACTTTCCCAATGTGGCTGCGCAATAAACAGATTTGGCTGTTGAGGTTTGGTAAATGTACTCACCAGAGCAGGCAAGATAGATTGAACATACAGCAACACAAGGGCCCAATCGCTAGGGATCTGCGGAAAGGGAAATATTTTTAGTGCACACTGCACACATAGAAAAGAGCCTGACAAGCTCTGTGTGCACTGAATGGCCACTGAGAGGTTTAGTGCATTACATAATTGCACTACGGGAGTACATGGTGGGGGGCATCTACTGCTGTTTCAGTGAGCAGACACAATAACAGCCCCCAATTTCATGTCTTTTTCTCGTCGACTTACCCTCCACTCTTCTGAACTCTCTCTCTGCATCATATACACGTAACTTGAGCTTTGACTTGCTGAAGTGGTGTGTGCTCACTTCAAAATGAATATTCTGGAACACATGCCAACGTGAAGTTATGACCTACTGTCACCCTACAAGCAATTTGCGTTAATTTGATAATAGCCAAGCTATGCTTAGAAAACGAGCAGAGCCCTGTGCTATCAGAGTAAGGTAAGCTAATATCAGGTAACCTCTTTATTCAGAGGGAAAAATATCTCGGGGGTGTTCAGACACCTTTTCAAACTCGCTCAAGTGTGCTTCTTTTCACCATTGTCTATGGAGCAACATGCATCATGACTGAAAAGTACTTCTCTTGTCTGCAGTGTTTTTTAACTGCAAGTTTAAAAAAGTAAACTTTTCCTAACAAGACATAGTGTGATAATGTCTTTGTGCTTTCTTTTCTAAGCACAAGATGTGGTGTCTCTAACATTTTTAAAAAAGGCATCATGGATGCCCTTTAATTCTGCCTTTACTCTACCAATTAAGTAATGTGATCTCTAAATGCTGCCAATGTTTACTGATTTTTGTAATAATCAACCATTTTGAGAAAGCAAATGAATGCATAAGAATATACTTCGGCCTTCAGTCTCCCCTTATTTCTACTCTGACTGAACAAGATGTTAATAATAAGACACTAATGTGTATCATTAGCAATCCACATGCATAGATAACATTAGCTGAAAGTATATGGAGTGTTTGAGGGGGGGTTGTTACACCAAAGAGATGTGATGAAAAAGTGAAATGCATATTGGGATATGGCACTGCCTGATGTCTACAGTTTTGTAGACTCTGTCCCTTGAGTCAAGTTGAGGCTTTGAGGGGCTGCCAGTAGAAATTTCCCTTGACCCTTTAAAGAATGAGAATGCCCTTTAAGATGGCAGGGATTCCCATGAGGGAGAGTGCCGAATGGAAGTCTGGAGTGCCTTTCTTTTGCAGAATCAGAACGCAGGGCCAGACAGCAGATCCACTGAGGAAACATAAGTCAGTCTCACGTGCACACTTGCGCTACTTTCATTATAATTATGCTCAACCAGAGTCCTTGTTCCTCTTAATTTTGCAGATAAAGATGTGTGAGTGCTCGTCTGGGAACAACTTGCTAAACTTTTGGTGCTGGGTTGAAGTGAAATCTGCTGCAAACCAGGGTACATTCCCTGTAAAACCTGTCCCTGAATTCCTCCATTCTATGCTTTTAACACCCTGAGTAATGAGTAATGCAAGCAAAAGAAGCTAGGTAGCACAATGCTATCATTAGCTTTAGTTCAGTCTTCAAAATGAATGTTTCAGGAACACTGTTTGATTTAGTGTTGCCATTTGTGAACAGCAGAGGCTACATACAGCCACTGTTTACCCAGCTCACATCTACATGTTTAATTGGGAGTGTTTTTTGGGGGAGATTTTTTTAGCCATGCTAACATATGTTACATCCCTGGGCTACCAGGCTTGCTGTGTCACACTCAGTTTGTTCACACCCTAATACGTCTGCATCCTAACCCATATTTAGATCAACATTTCTCATATTTGTTACCAGACTTTCTTGTAGCAGGGTCATGTCTGGTCCTGTGAGGCTAGGCGTTTTTCGTAATCACTTAATCTCTTTCGTAATCACTCTCGGTTTATTAAATAGAATTCTGAAAAGTTGCACTCTTGAAAATAAAGGTGCCAAAAAGAGCTTTATGAAGCAGCGTCACAGAAAAACTGCTTTCAGTGCATTAAATAACATTTCAATGGATGAGTCTAGACCCGTATTTGTAAATGAAATGCTTAAGTGTGAAGAACATTTTAAAAGTACCTCCACATAATCTAATAATACCAGGTAGAAATTACATCCAAAGCAAGAACTACTTAATAAAACTGGAATGTACTGAATTGAAAGTGACAACAAGAAAAGAGAGCAGACATGAAAAATGATCATATCTGATATCCTAAAGAAATGAACAGAACATATTGATATCCTGAAGAAATGAAGGCTGCCTGCTCTGCCCATGGCCTGTTACTGACCTGAGCCTGTTCTGGTTCAGCTCCATGCCATGATAGCAATGTGAGTGGACAGCGACTCCTCTTCGTATACACACAAACATGACCCTGTATTACCTCATCACTGACTGGACCATAGGCTGCAGAGGTCAGGGCGGGTTTGGCTGCAGAACGCATGCGCTCACCTGAGCCCAGCCGAGTGATCCTGGATTTAGGGGGACAGCTCCGGAAGCCTGGCTGATCTAAGCACGAAGGAGCCAGTCACACTGCATAAATCACAAGACCCACTATCTCTCTTCCTTGCCCTGCAGGCCTCACAGCTCTGCTGATCCAGAGGGTATAGCTAATGCTACCGCCATGGGATCAGTGAGATATGCAGAGATCACTGTGCAGCATAAGATAAGATAGATTATCAGATTTGCTTCATCATCATGATCATCATCATAGTTATTGCTGTCACTATAATCAAGATCAACATTCATTATGATTATGATTCATTATGATTATGATTCATTATGAATTTTTGTTGTTGTAAAGAAAACCTTGTGTCACTAAAACTGCAACTTTATAGGAAAAGAACATTTTAAGCTTCACATCTTCTAATGTAATGTATAAAAAAGGTTTGCTTTTTCTCCAAAAATCTATCGATCTCCATTCACCTAATGTTAAGAGCAGCTAGTGTTTTTTTCAGATGGTTTGATACTGAACAAAGCAAAAAAAAAAAAGATTTTCCTACAACAGCGACAATTAGCAAAAAAAGTAAAATCTTAAATCAGCCTCCCGACACAGATTAAGCCTAGTCCGAGACTACGTTTTGTTTTCAATGGAGAATCTCCATTCTGAATGCTGTATAGTCCAGGAATAGGCTTAATCTTCACTAGGAAGCCGACTCCACAAAACCTGCAAGAATTGTTGAGAACAACATACATTCTCTATATCTAGCGATCAAACTAGGTCATATACTCACCAAGCACATCCCGATACGGAGATGCTGCAACAACCTAAATCAATTAGGGCCACTAATTAGGAAAAAGGAGTCCCATGATCCAAGGCAGTTCACTTATAGATGGTAAAACGACTGATATGACCTTGCTTAGAGTGCTGCGTGGGAGTTAAGGCTGGAAACCAGAGACTAGGCTTCAGCCAGACGGCGCAAAAGACGGGTGTGGAGAGCGCCAAGTTGTTTAATACGCTCTTTGAAGAGGTGAACATGATATAGTTGAAGTGTGGAAGGGCTCTCTGAGTCTGTATCTAGCAACAAATCAAATCAAACGTGAGTGGCAGGCAAGCAGTGCTGCAGCGCCAGACCATTATAGTGTCATATTACTCAGGAGTCTGATCACTGGAGGCAGGCAAATCGACTGCATCCACTACATAAGCACCTGCAGGACGGGGGAATCTCCCACATTAAAGAGTTTGAACCCTCATATTCCAACACCAAGGAGAAAGATGATACTTGACCCAAAACACAAAGAGGGCGGCTGAGTGCTTACACGAGGTGCAGATCTGTTCACACTCAAAGCCACAAAGCCTGAAAACACCAAATCTCAAACGTAATGCTGAGGAACTGGGTATTTTAACAAGATGGCTGCAGGTTCTACATCTAATTAAAAGACAGGTGGGTGAATGCATATTGATTTCTTTCTCAAAGAAACAGCAATTTTAATTATACGTAGGAATGTTCTCTAGTTACCACCTGTCTACTTACTGTGCAAAACTCCCATCCTTCATTTATATATTTATATCATTTATATATTTGTACTTCCGAGTCAAAATAAAGGTTGATTGATTGATTGATTGATATCTTTTCTAGTCAAAATGGCAATTATTCATTTTTTCATTATTCATTTTTGGGACATATTTCTGAGGAGACTAGATATAAGATCTTCCACTTGCATAACTAAATGGAAAGTCAAAGGTAAATAAGTGAAAAAACAGCAGTTTCCAAAACTGAGGCTTCTAACAACCGTGGCCGACCTGGTAGAGCATCAAAACTGTCACCGTCACATAAACAGTACTTATAGCTTCCCTCTTTAAAGGAGAAGAGAAAAATGAAGCTCCTTTTGATTCAGATCTGAAAAATCTACAGGTGTTTCTGTCCATCCTTCCACTGTGAAAGGACAACTCAGTGCAATGGGTCTGAAAGGATATGTTGCTGTCATGAAGCCATTACTGAGAAAAGAAATTTGACAGACAAGAAAAACATTTGCAAATCAGACAAAGAAGCTGTTGATGTTCTCAGAACAATGGACTGACTGTCCTAGAGCCCTGACCAGTGTACTTGGGATTGTGCATTTGTGGAAGTGGAAAAATATCTGACTATTTCTTTGACAAACCGAAAGCAAGAAAGTCAAAGAGTGGAGATGTTAAGTGAAAAATAGCTATTATATTTAGATGTTGAGGCTTCTGTGTAATTTTCTGCTTAATATATTTTCTGATTTTTCTTAATGGCTGTTTTGACTGGAAATTAAATGTACTGCACTGTATCTGAACTGCATTTGAACTCAATTATAAGAGGAAATAACAGATATGCTACTTCATTACTCATAGAGTCCATCTTCAAGATGTTCGGTCTTTGTTCCTCGGGTCTCAGGTGCACAAACTGATTCACAGGATGAACCTCCATCCTGATAATGGAATGGAAATGCTGCACTATTGAATGGAGGTCTAAGGCTCTATGTGTTCATGTGACTGATGAAGCAATCTGGTGACGAGAGCTGATGGTGATATGGCAAGGAGACGTGTGAGGCATGTGGAGAACAGAGGGCTGGCCATCTGCTCCTCTCTCACACACAAACACGCATACATATACACACACCTGAGGGTCTGCGGCTGAAATCGTGTTACTTGCTAGAGATTTTTCAGTGGTTGTGTGTCTTTCTGATGAAGAAATGGGAGATGAGCACAGGCAGCGGTCATAATACGGGCCACAGCTCATGTATCACAAAAGAATCTGTACATGTTACAACAGTTCACTTGAACACTGACATGCTTGGATGAATAGAATGATTTCTGGAGGGAAAACAAAGAAAATATCATCCAGCACTGTATCAAACATAATGAATATGCATATTTTAACAAATAGAAAATAATGAAGCTACAGGCGATCTACATATCCATACACCATTAAAAACTGACAAGGGAGTGAATATTTACCAATTAGGACTTTTTCTTGAGTCATTTTAATTACACAGGAATGTACTCAGGATACCAGCTGTTCATTACAGAGTCTGTTAAATTTCACTGAAATTTAACATTGATGTGGAGAAAATGTTTAAAAATAATGAACAGACATATAAAACACAATCAGAATGAAATCTTACACTGTATCAGTGTATATCAGTAAAAATAGTATACTTTCAACAAAATGAAGCAAGTGAAATATGAAAAGGCTATGTAACAACACATATTTACATTTATACACAAATGCATATGAGAATATTCTATGGTTTAAAAACCTAAAGTAACATTTAAAAAGAATCTACACAAACACAGCACAAAAAAGTACAACTATTCACATTTTTGGTCAAAATATTTGTCACCTATTAGCAAACTCTCAGTGCTTCTGGAACAACTGCTGGCTTCTTTAACAGAGAACACCAGAAACTACTGTATGGTAAAATCTAAAGTATTTGTATTGTGCAAAATAGTAAAAACACAGCTGCAAAGTTACATCTCAGTGTTCAGCCTAACAACCTACTGGATATTTTAGTCAGTGATTAGAAGATGTACCACATAAAATGGTCAATGAGTTTAGGTACAAGGTAGGTATACCTAACAAAATTTTCGCTTTGTTCTTACTACTGTACTATATCTTTGTTACTATGAAACATGAATATCTTAACATGCCAAAGAAGTGACTGAGATTTCTGCAGTAGCGCAGCTAGGCTAACTGTAATTAACTAAAGGGAGAAAAAGATATTTCTCTGTTCTCAAATTTACCTCGACATCCCAACAAGTTATCACATCACAGCTGCCGGTCAGTAAAAGAGAGCATCAGAAACTTCTGTATTGTCAACTGATAAATAGAAAGTGAATGACCTTAAAAACAAATATGGATGCAGTAAAAATCATCCACAGAGATAACAAACTCCATCTCCCTGAGAGAGACAGAGGTGTATACTTCATTAATGAATGCACGTCTGCTTCAGCTTAGTCTCCAGCTCTATCACTGACATAACAGGATGCTTAACGGCTTATTAGGTTTCCTCTTAGGCACGGGCATGGTCTGATAAACATCCCTTCCGAAAGTGACTACAGCAATGTGCAGCTGCTGGATTAATGTGAGGCTAATGGTCCAAAACACAATTTAAAGTCATGTCTTGCTCACATGTTGCGTTCAACCCCAAAATCTCCCTCTACTCTGCCAGATGCTGCAGAAGCTGAACAAGTCCTCTGGTGCATAAGAAGTAGGGATACAGGAATATTCCATGGTAACAACAATAGCACACATGTCTAAACCTTGTTCTCCTGTCTCCTGTCTCCATGGGGAGGAAGGAAGAGTTCTGGGCCTGATGAAAAGCATCGCTCGCTGAAGAAGAGGAAAAGTAGCGTAGACTAGAAAACTTCTTCCTCTTCAGCCTCACAGCCATATTCTGGGAAAGGGAAGGAAAGATTAATGATAGGGCTGGGATTTGGGGATATCTGAATAAAGAGAAGTGTGAGTTTTAGATTAGCTGGCAAAGTGCCGCTGGGTAATACGGTTGATTTCTGATAAGTGATCTATAGATTGAAGAGAGAAGAGGGGTGAGGTAATTTATCACAAGTTGACACAGACGGCTAATGGTGATGGAAATGATGAAAAGCAACATGACAATGTTAATGAAACTTGGATTTTTTAGATTGATTTAATCTATTCAGACAGTCCACCAGTATGGAGTCCCAGGCAAAACAATAGGCCAAGCCCAATATATATTAGTTTTTATTGATGCTTCTGGGCTAGTCAGAGTCCAGATTTAAACCGTATAGGCAATATTAGGTCTCACATTAAACATAAACCAGCTTGGCAGTGGTTTTCAACTGTTTGAGGCCATCAAGTCTAAGTGGGGAAAATGCTAACTCTTAGGCTACGTTCACACAGCAGGTAATAGTGGCCCAAATCAGATTTTCTCACCAAATCAGATTTTTTTTAGCTGTTCACATGATCTTCTAAATGTGATCTGTATGTGACATCAGTCTGAACAGGTCATCTTGTGAACTGAACTACATGCGCAAAAGAACAATGCTTCGCGTGGCTCGTTCACTTTTTAGCTACATTAGCCTCATTGCTCCAGTGCAAAACTAAAGAAGCAAACTTCAGACGCCAAACCTGGCTGATAAACTGCATTTTATGCCAAAATATTTAATGTGACAAGTCATTAACTCTGAATGTATCACCCACTGTGGTGTCCATACTGACCGCTGCCTCCCATAAGCTCCATGGCGCTGACACAGGGCTCCTCTGCCTCTTCCTCCTCCTCTTCCTCAGTGGGCTCCTCATAAGTAACAGGGCCGCTTTCCACCACTGGAGGAGTGGTGGGGGCAGGAGGGGGCTCAGGGGTTGCTAAAGGCAGCATCACTGGGTTAGGCATAACCTGAAAATCACAAAGGGCAGAGACATTGGCTCCATCTGTAAGATTTATGTTGACTTGCAGTATCCTATATGTTGGCCTTGGACCTCTATTCATAAAGCCTTACTTTAACTAACAATATGCTGAAACCACCATTATCCAGTGCCTTGAGGAGACACCAATAAAATCAATGATGAGGCACAAAGTGATGATTTAATACATAAAAGCAACAAATGCGAACACGGGATCTCTGCCAATTAAAAAATATGCTATCTGTTCAGTATTGACTACTTCCCTACCGGTAAAAAAAGAAAAGGCTGAAACAGAGAGAAAGAGAGAGTAAAAAAAAAAAAAAAAAATAGAAAAAAAGACAAAAGACAGAAGCAAGGCCGCACTTTCCAACAGGCATCAGAGAGAGGAAGCAGCGCCCGGGGAAGAGAGAGGCCTAATTAATTATCATGTTGTGGAAAAGTGAAGATGTGTATGTAAGTCTTCATGCTAATTATAGCTCAGACTGGCTGAGATGGCATGAGGGTCCTCTCTAGGCGGTCTCTTGCCGTGGGACAGGGAGCAGCAGCAGGGTTCTGCTGATAGTGATCCTGCCAAGCATGCACCACTTCAGAACCAGACCCGTCTGCTGGCCTCAAAGGCAGCCTGCAGCTCGCCTGTGGGTCGGTCCCTGATTGGGTCAATCCTAACTGGGATCAATTAAACACAGAGGCTTGGTGGCTAGAAGATCTGGAGCAGAAGGCTATGGACTTCAAGTTCAATGTGAAAAGACAAGTTTGATGCATTAGACTAGGTGAATAATTCAGGATAAGAAAACTGAAATTAAACTGCCTGAATATTTTTGATTGGTCTTTTTTTTGGGAAAAATGTTAAATGAACAAGCGCAAGCAAGAGTAAGAGATGCAGTAAGAGATTTTTGCTCCAAATCAAAATTGACAATTGCTTGATTTATTATCTTGATTTTGACCGATCTGTGTTACTAGTTAATGACATAAATAATGTGAGGCAAGTAAGTGCATTTACTGTATTTGAATGCGGCCGCAACGTGTTTTAAAATGTTAATGCATATAGCAATTAACTTGATTTCATATTTTCTAAGGCAACTGATTTTTCACTTACAAACCTAAAATGCTAGTTTGGCCCATTAAACAGTAAATAATGTTATTTATGTACTGCTTTGGCCAATAGAACATACTAGAAAAGTGCTAGTGTGTTCACTTACCCAATAAAGTGTGAGCTTTGGGTTAAAAAAAAACTAACTTTTTTTTTGCTTGGCTGCAAAGAAATCTGAATCAGAAGTGGCCAAAAAAATTATCGGTGCCCTATTAAACAGATGCATTGCATGTTGTCTCTTTTTTATAACAACTATGTAAAAATATGACATTAATCATCAAAACAAATATGATTATAAGATAAATACATTATATCCAAAACAAGTTAAATACTTTCACAAATTTTCTTCTCTCTCATCCAAAAACATGTACATTGTATGTGATATATACAGTCTCAGGAGTGGGTTTCACATTGAAAAGAAATATCAATGCCATATTATGATTAATACCACCCTACAGAAACTGCGTTTTTCCCACAGCCTCCCCAAATATATTTCATCCCATTTTAACCATTTAACAAAAAATTTTATATGCAACATCAGCTGATCAGCTGCTAGTGTTTCCAAATTTCTTTAGTTCAACTTTGCATGCTCAGCAAAACACATAGATTTTAAAATTGCAGAATATACACAACTTATCACTCTCCCAAGCTTATGTCATACCCATGGGTGCATTAGACATCAGTTATTATTCTTTTCAAACCTTGTTGTATCAAAATTGCTACAAATACACACACACACACACACACACACACACACACACACACACACACATACATATATGCAGCATATTGGAATTGAACATCATGAATATCAGTTATGTTATCAGTGATAACAAGTCAAAGTTACAGCAGATTTTAAGTTTATTATGTTGAGCCACTGCAGATTACATATTTATTGTTTCTTTTAATTAATATTTTTATTTGTTTTTTAAATACTACTTTTTATTTATTTCATGAATTTATCACTTAACTGTAAACCACTTTGAGTTGCTACTTGTATAAAAGTATGCTCTATGTATTTATTGTTATTATTAATACTATTGTTACACTAGAGACTATTGCATTTACAGCTTTTTTCGTCTCATGTTTCTTTCTAAGGGATGGAGAGAGTATTCAGACAGCTGCTGTTGATTCTTTGTTGAGGGTGACTCCTCTCTGATTCCCTCGCAGGAACACACACGGTTATGTAACCCCAATTCATTTCACCGGCTCCCTTCAGCCAATCAGAGCAGCCGCTCCGCGGCAACCAGGACGGGACCAGGAGGTTGCTTAGCGACGGCCCAGTTGACCCCCGCCAGCATTCTGTGTGTGCTCTTTCTACCTCTCTCTGCACAGAACCTCCCCCCCTCCCCGGTCTCCCTTTCCTCCTTCTCTCTCTCTCTCTCTCTCCTCTCTTGCAGTGCAGCATCAGTTTTAAACACAGGCTGAGGGGCTCCTAATCACAGCCTTGACATACATGCAGGGCACTAAAAGCCATGGAGCTCAAATGCTAATCCATCAAACCATCTAACCATGCAGATACTGACTTCAGATCAAATAAACATAAACATGAATAATGTGCCATTTGCAGGGTCACTGCTATAGCCTTTTATGATGAATCATCTGATTCATGAGAAAGACATGGAGCTCAACTGGGGCTGTAGGTTACGTCAGATCAAAGCCCTCCAAGCACAGACAAGCTGATAGCATAGAATATACTGACTCTGTAATAAAACAGAGCACAGATCATTCTAAACTGATGCCATTTATTTAATCTCATTAAAACCTGGCTTATGAAGCAATGAAACAAAGAAGCAATGAAGCAATATCGTTGATTTAACTATGTCTATGCAGGGTTGTATTTGAGAGATAAAGATAACAGCCATTAATCTACATAAGTTTAGCGTAAAACTTTAAAATAACCTGCTGATCTGTCAATCCTGAATGAGATTTATGTTCACCTATCAAAGATTTTTTTAAACTCAGGACAGAACTAAACTAATCATTGCTGACTTATCATTGTCAGACTCATATCTCTCCTCTCCTCTCCTGGCATCTTTCCAACATAAATAGGCACATATAAAAGTGTAACCATTTGTTACAAAAAAGATCATTTTTCATTAAAAAAAACAGCTGAAATGAACGAACAAACTAAAGATGATTATGAAATGTAAACGTTATTGTTTTCAAGGGTAGTACTGAGAGCACTCATTCAGAAACACCTTTTCAAAAGCCTGTAAAATACAGAGGCTAGCCCTACATCCACGCTATCAGTCTGGAGCTTTAGTAATAAAAAGCCTTATTATTCATCTCTCGGAGGCATTTCTTTCCTCACCTGGACAGCTGCTCTCTTCTTCTTGGGACTGGATGATATTAGTGGGCGGAGCCTAGAAAAGTGCAGAAAGAGTGTTATTAATCATTGGTTCTCTCACACTACAATAAGCTATTGTACTGTAGAGGGAAACTTCCATCTGCAGGTTACATTCGATTCAGCTTAAATCCACACCAATGTTTTCGTTACATTCTGTGTCACAGATAATGCTATAACCTTTTTTTAGTCACATAGCTTGCAGATGCACACACCCTCGCAGAGAGATAATGCTACCACTGTGGCTCTGAAACATCCCACAGAAACGGATAATGCAGGCAGAAATTTCCAAATTCCATTCCACTTCCAGAGTGAATGCATAAAATAAGCAGAGCCGCAGTGGATTCGGTTTCCCATGACCGGCCTCACAGTCCTCTTAAAAAACTGCGCCAAGCATCCTGTCTCATCCCTGGGCTCCTCCCGCACTGCAGATTATTTAAGCATAGCTAAAGCACTTTGTTCAGCCCGAGAGCCGCACCGCTGGGTGAAAAGACACCCTGTGGCACTGATGAAATGCTTAGCTTACATCTGCCAGCAATCGGATTTGAACATCAAACGCCCCACACTATTTAAGGCTAATATTAAAGAGACTCGTTTGAAAAGTTAATTAGTCTTGAGGGGGAAGGGAAAGGAACGGAAGAAACGACAGAACATTCTGGAAAAAAATGACCTTGATGCGTGTCCGTGCTGGTCCTGTGTGAGTAGAGACGAGTGACTGAGAGAAGCGCTGAAGAGACTCTGCTATTTGTTTCATTTAGACCACTCGTAATCCTTGAAGCTGCTGCCTAAACGTTCAGGGTGACCTTAGCATTAGTATAGAAATGTAGATGCTAGTAGCCTTCACTTCAGCGTTGAGTGCTCTGAAACTGTGGACTCAGGCATTAATATGATGAATCATCCATCAATCATCCATTATCAGAAACTTTAAAGACATAAAGATTCAGACAAAAAACTATAATCTGTGTTTCGCCAATTGTGTGTACATATCACAAATTGCACTACCAAGCACTTAACATGCACATTAATTTCTTGCACAGAAAACTGCAGTGATTTTTCCGAACTGTCATTACTGAAATTCAAATACCGGACTAATAACATAATATGACTTATAATAATAATTAATAATAATTAAAGGAACAGAGGGAAAGTAATACTTAAAAAATACTTCTTAAATCAGAGAACATCCTTCATCTCCATCTTCCTTCAACAGTTCCCTTCAAAACAGGCATGTCCAAGTAAGATAAGAGATTCCTCTTGCACAACGAAGGGGAATGTCAAAGGAAAACAAATGCTTTTGCTTTTTCAAAATTGGAGTTACTAAATTATTAAAAGCTCAGAAAATTGGACTCCAAACAACCGTGTGAGATCTGATAGACCACCAAGGTTTTATCAACAATTTTCTGTGTTATATATGTTTTTAGACAAGTGTGGGCATGACTTGAAAAACAGAGGGGAAATGAGGTAGGGGATTAAGGGAGAAGGTACCTGGACAGATTTCTTCTATTCTCTAAATGTTGTGCACGAATCTTCACAAGCAAGAAATACACACCAACGCATTCCAGCCCCCACACAGTCACACATAATATCTGTCTTTCCTTAATACACTTACACACCGAACCATCCCAGCGTGAGAAGTAGAAGCTGGGCAGCGAGTGGGCCTCCCTGGTGAGACCTCCCCTAGGAATCGGCAGGAGTGCTTTCCTGGCCCGTAAGCGAAAGTGGTGCTAATTAATCAGCTTAAGAAAAAAAGGAGGAGGATGGCGAGGAGCAGAGAGCCAGCGCTCGCCACTCTGCTTCGCTGTGCCTCATTAGGAGTGGCAGCTAGCACCAGCCATCTGCTGGGTGCAAGGTGAGCTAAGCCTCGTCTGCCTTGGCCTGGGCCGCCATGTGCACTGCAGCTACTGGTGTGCTGAGCTCTGGCACTGATCCCCACTGTAACACTGGCATTAGGATTACCCAACACATTACTGCAAAATACAATCACCCTCAAGCTCTCCTTCGTGGAGTGAGAGACGTTTCAGACAGTCTCAGGTCCTTCAGTCGGCTGCAACTAATACACTTACAAGCGCATGTGAGCTACACTGGGCAAATGGCCTCTGGGCAGAACATGGAGAATATATATTGACCGGCTCTGCTCAGTGGGAGTGAGAAATGTATATAATCTTCTAGTATTGGGCTCAGGAGATAGCCCATGAGCAAGTAAATGGGAGTGCCACACAAAATGCACTGGGCATTACACTGGGGCTGAAAGGCTAAGCGATTGCTTTCAATTATTTTTCCTTGTGACCTTCCATTCCATAGCACAGGGCAGTAACAGGGAATCAATAACAATCCATCGGAGCTCACTGAGTCATAATGGGACCTGAAAAAGCCTGAAATGTAGTGAGAGCACCTGCCAATGCAATCAAACACTGATTACTGTAATTTATCTAGTTTTCAAATTCAATTCTCCAAATGCATCTGCAGCTTCTCAGAATAACCTCAGATTTGGTCAAACAGACGTCTGGCACAATCTCGTTTGTTAATCTTTCATTTTACCAGAACCTGTACTGAGATCACTTTCAAAAAAGGATTTATACCTTTGCCAAGTCAGATAATATAAGCACAATAACTCTGCTTGTCATAACTCCCACACTTTGTCTCAATGTCAGTCAATCTAATGCACTATGTATGACAGAACATCTATGATAGCACACTGTGAAACAGATCATGGTCAGATAGCTCTGAGCGCTTGTATCCCTGAAGCAGTTTAGATGGGCTGAATTAAGAGCAGAGCTGCACTGAGATATGGTCATGTGTGGGCAGCTCGGTAAAAACAACCCATTATACTACAAGTCTTCCTCTGTGCGCTTAATAGAGGGAAGTCTGCTGCAAAGAGACGTTTCGTCTGGGAGCACCAAGCCTCTAAAACAGAGAATGGGTAAGGAGAGAATGGGTCAGTTGTGTGGCTCCTTAGGGTGAGGTCCTAAAAGTGGCTGCTGAACTTTGACCTCCACTGCCTGTTTGCACTGTGTTTTTATTTATTTATTTGTTTTTTTGTGCAGACAGGGCAAGGCTAGAGGTGACCAAGTTCGCATCCCCATGTGGGTTTCCACAAGCTCCTTTGGCTAGGCCACTTACACATCACAGAGACAAGCAACAGTGAAATCCCGTCTGCCACCCTAGTCTGGAATGGTGCTGGCACTTGGATTATGAATGGGTATTTGAGACTGGGGGCATCTTAACAAGTCTCTAATTGGGAAGGTTTGGGTATTTTTCTGGCTTTGCTGATGCAGTAACAGCATTTAAGCTAGGTGTGAATGACAGAGGAGTGTGAAGGACACCTTACCAACCCGCAGAGTTGGTAAAAGTGGTGCTGTGAAGCACACAAGGCTCATATTACAATGAAAACTCCTTCAGCTGAACAAAATTAACTAAAGCAAACAATGGACAAAACTGCGTGCTGAGCTTGCATGCTGTATTGCATTCATCAGTTAATTTGCAGGTCAATACTCATTTCAGTTCAAAGTAAGTCTCTACAGAAAAAATGGGGTTAAATCAATTTTACACATAAAAGACCATAAAGGTCCGATGGCTTATCCTTACTCATCAAAACCAGTAAGTCCAGCAGGAGGTCCATATGGATCAACTAAACCCTCCATGTTTATCCCATGTAATGCCTTGGGGCTCTGGCCTTAGCACAATACTAAAACATCATGCAGCATCTGGCCACTGCTGCCCCCTTACTACACAAGCCCTGGGAGCTTGCTAGTGGGCAATAAAAAGAAGCTTACCATATTAAACGATTTTATACACATTACGATACCTGCTTAAGCAATTTTCAAAGCAGCTCAAACTGGGAAGAGAGTGCCAAGCAAATATGAGAAACATTAAAAAAAATACAACTATTAGATCTGAGAATACAAGCAATGCAACAGCAAAGTCTTCACTAATGGAAAATTACAGCAACCAGATGGAGAGCTTGTATTATTCAGTGTGGCAAGTAGTCCATTTTGGGTGTCCAGTCCATGACCTCTCAGTGGGGGTAGCAATGGGGCATCCGCAGAGCGTGCAGCATGCCCCCAGGCCTCGCAGGGACAGGCTGGTGAGGGGGTGTGATCCTGATGCCAGGCTCCACGCCCCCCGGCTGCTTGCTCCTGCCCCAGGACAGATGGTGGATGAGCTGGCTAATGGAGCGAATTCACACAAGACAAATTTGCCCACTTAACAATCAATCCCCACACTGCACTGTCATCAATAATTTCCTGGAATCTCCCAGGACTCTTTAACAGGCAACGTCCATTATTAATGTAAATGCTCACATTAGCTTTCCACAGTGACAAGCAGAGAAAAAGTAAAATAAAGTAATATATAAATAAACACCATCACATACTATGTACTCATGTTTGTATACACATACACATGCTAACAGTGTTACGGTTTATTGACTTGAACTGCACAGAAAAATTATTAGGCTATTATTTGCATCATGCACCCACAGTAGAACACAGAAAGCCTGGTGTTCATTGTAAATTAAACAATAGCTTTCTTCTCCTCCCACTATGTCTGTCTCGAATGTGTCACATCAAACACAAAGTATACATTAGCATAAAATCACCCAGCCAACAATTTGGCAACATGGGAGCCATATCACAGTTATCATGGAGAAGATTTAAGATGGGAAATCATACACTTTCTGTAATACCAGCATGCTCTTGTGGGTTTTGTAGCTAGGCAACGTTTCTAAATGGCTCTCAGCATGATCTCATAAAGACTAGCCCAGCCACAGTGGTTTGAGGGGGGGTACAGTACCCCAGCCAGGCCCGTTTACCAGTCAATAATGAGCGTCAATGAAATCTGACAGGGGGAAGTAATATTTCTTTTGAAGCAATATCACATGGCAGCTGGGTTTGTGTAAATACATAAGGGGCGTTGCAGAGTGCTGAGTGGAGGAGAGGAATTAAAATAGATAACGGTGACACTGCACAGCTGTGGTCCCCCACTCAGCAACTAGGAGAGCATTTAGGTGAAGGTAGGGGACCATTCTGAGTTGGGGGGGGCATGTAACAGATGCTTCTCCCAAATAATGGACTACTCCAACTGTTTGGGAACACCACTGTGATGTCCTGGAAGTCAAATCTATTTAGGCTACATCTAGTGATACTTAGTATCAAGTAATAAGACGTCAGCCACATCTGACCAAGCACTTCTGAGGGACCATAGCTGATGTTGAGACAGCTGGGAGAAGAAGAACAGTATTGAGATCAGTAGCACTGTATTTGTATGCTGCAGGAAGGAATATAATGGCATCACCAGCTCTGCTCAGGACACACCTGGTTGGGACATGCAAGAGCCAATACAACCATTGTGTAAAAATACTATCTTTTCCATAAACACGGTCAGATGTCCAAAGGAAAAAAAAAAAAAAAAAAAACGAGTCAAGGCCATACTGTACCCAGCTTTGCATTGTAAAGCAAGACTATCTCAACCTTAGAAACAGAGACACTCTTCTGACATAGATCACTGATCTTAGGCACACTGCACACATACACAGCGAAGGAGAAGAGAGGTTAAAGCGGCAGCTAACCTCACTAACGTGGACCAGAGGAGGCTCGCTTACACAGCATCCTCTTCCTGGAGGACAAATCCATTACGCATTCAGCTTGCACTCTCAGCTCCGGCACGATGGAAGGAAGATACTGAGAGGAGGCATGCAATCTGACCCCAGAGCAGGCATGCATTAAGAGCCTGGTGGTTTCCACACCTCCCGGTGACAAGACATCTTATCACGCTTCCTGCAGACCACTGAGGAAGCCCCCCAGGGTGTGGGCTTGAGGAGAACGCTTAGCAGGAGGGATCCAGGGCAGAGAAGAAAGAAGTGATTATCCTCTTGCTATCGTCCCCTCTAGCAGTTGAGCAGGAAAGAAGGAGGGGGCTTGCCCTCCACTGTTGTGACTGCGCTGGCCTCATAGCTCTGCACACTCGATTTCATCCCAGAATTCCTTCTGCTTGAAATGGGCTAGCCTGCAGGCCTACGATGCCAACCTTGTTATGCTGACACAGACACAAAGAAAGACAAGTGGTCCTTGCCTGGAACAATGGTGCAACAATGGCTTAGTGCAAGACACAAATATACACACAAACCTTACATTATACTCTTAAAAGAACTCAATCACTCACATATTCATAAGCATTTACTGTGGAGGCTGCTAAAAAAACATCCTGCCTCTGAGTGAACAAAACAGCGCGTGGGAGTGAGAACGCCCTGAACCGATCGCGCACCACAAATCTGACATGCTGCAGGGCGGCTGCAAAAGGAAGTACCAATTTTCTCCTCATGAGTGACACAGCTTGGTAACAGCTCCCCATGTCACTGTGATGCCCTTTGTTGCATCTGGTCAGAACAACTGTGGGCTTGCAAGCCAAAAAGTAGGAAAGCAGAGAGGATCGTACTTGCCACCTCTGCTCACGCTCACGTCAGCTTGTCTACACCTGATCAACATCACCAGGAGACATAAGCCTCTATTAACAAAGCAGGCCTAGTCCGGCTTAGTGAAGAAGAGTGTGGGAGAGGGCTCCTACTGAGACAGCTTGAGATGTGCAATGTGAGTCAACCAGCCTTAGTCTCTAAACAGCAGATGGAAAAGAAAGGTGAGAAAGTGCACAAGGTTTTCAACAAGGCCTTTGTGGTAATTGTACAGAACAGGCCTTACCTTGGAACCAAGCCTTTTTATTAAATACCATCAGAGTATATATTTTCACAGTTTAGCAAATGTTATAGGAGTAATTAACTGAAAAATATTGTGAATATTGGTTTGTACTGTACAGATAGGCTGTGTTAACTGGTCCCAACATGTCAGCATGTATAATTTTCAATATCATCAATTTTGAATGCATGTCTTTCATGCCATTCATAGCAGTAAATACAAAATTCTTGCAATGACAAGGTGCTGTTATTAAGTAACAATTACGTTTTCTAGCCACTGGATCTATTTATATAAGAATAGTAATATAGAAGGTGGTGAACAACCTCACATTCCACTAGTAGTTGTTATTTGATGAACCTGCCAGCAAGGAGGTCACTGGTAACCCTAGGATACACAACACTTACTCTACAATTCAGTCTTAGGTTCCCCTGAGAGACCTACTGGCTAACAGCAGCATCCAGCTGTTATGCTTCTTCAAAGGATGTGGTTCTCATCAGCAGGAAGTGGCTCCTACCAAAATGCATCCTTCAGACTAGAAGACCAGAGCCCACTGATAAATCACATCCTTAAACAATGGAAACCTCTATGTTGTGAAACCTGATCTAAAGCCCTTCAGCTGAGTTTGGGCCAGAGGTTAGGCAGAAGATGACCCTGGGAATAAGCCCTAGCCAATGGTTATGACATGTTAGCACTGTGAGCTTAATGGTTAAAAGAAGCAGTTTAGTTAGTTAAACTGTGGGATGAACTATTCATGGTAAAATTCCAACAAATCCTTAGTGGTATGTTTTTTTGTTTTCTTCTTCATAGTTCATGCAAATTTGGACTTTTACCAGGCAATTCTAAGAGGTCTTTTTTACATATCACCCCTTTCATGACTGTAAGCATGTTTTTTTAAAGGAAGGCCAAGCCTTTGGAGTCATAGTGCTCATTAGGGACAGTGGGACTCAACATGACCAGGCTGCGGTGAAACCAACCATCACATACTGGTCTGGTTACTATGGGATGTGCTGCAGGACATGGAGCTCCATTGATATAAACCATGTGGCATGCTCTACTACTGGTTGCTTTGGTTTCCTTCAAACTAGAAAACCAGTTGCTAGGGCTGGGCCTCCATTCTCTGAAAGCTCTGCCATTATGAGGGATGACTAGCCAAACCCATAAAGCTAGATGAGCTATGTTGAATGAGCAGCTATAGCTGAGTGAACTACCATAGCGGAATGGTAGGTGGAAACAATGACATTAACTGTGGGAAGCTGAGCATTTCCACTGGGAGCAAGAGACCTCAGCAGGATTCTGTGAAACACATCAGAGTACTCTCCACATTGGTTATTTGTGGCTATGTCTGGTAAAATGAATGTGATGGGCTTCCATCGTTGTGCGCAATATTGCGAGCAAGCACATATATTAACGCTCACCTTCGGTTGTTAACCTTGAGCTAATATTTACAAATCACTTTCAGGCTATGTTGTCACTGGGCAAGATAAATCCTTCAGTTATGGGTGTTACATACTCACGAACTACTCTGCCCTGTTCTGAATGTTACAACCCCAAATTATTGCTGTGATTTCAAAGTATGCGGAGGCTGTAAAATGAGGATCAGAGGATCACGTAACATGCCAGGAGGAGACGTGTCTGGCAGGGCTGTCACTCTCTGAGGTACGTGGTAAGAGATCCACAGACAGGCCATCCTGCCGCACCGAGTTCAGATTTGCACTTCAAAAGCCAAACTCAGTGAGTACTAAAGACTGCAAACCTTTAGGAACGTAAGTGAGGAAGTAAAGCTGAGGAGGGGGAGGAAGACAGGAAAAAGAGGGCAAAGTAAAAGAAACTGCACGGTAATTATCCCCTACTCTTTCTGGAAGAATGCTTTTCCTTCTCTGTTAGTATGGAGGTCATGCAGGGGGCTTGGTTTGGCAGCTGGAGTGGGAGGCTGGCAGTGTTTTTGTGTGTGGGTGAAGGGTGGAGGAGTTGAGGCACTATGTCTGCTTGCTTGGAAACACTACCAGAAGGGCTTTGAGGTCACTGTGTTATTAATGTCTTAGGTGAGTATGAAAAACTCTGTAGAAGGGAAATACACAGAAAAAACACTTGGACCTTTACAGCAGGTAGATGAATACACCTGCAGCACTGAAGGAATACAAATGTTAGCACAGAAGCTAATGGAGAGTTAACATGTACGTGAAGAAAGACGCGTTACTTTAAGCATTTCAAAGTGAGGGTGAGATGATAAAAGAATTAAAAGCTTTTATAATACAAGTCATTTCATTTCATTTCTGCAAAAGTACAAGTGGTTCCTCACAAAAAGAGACACATACAGAAAGTCCAAAGCATCCAAAAGTCTGATCAGCAATAGAAATTAAGGCGCCAATGCCAACTTTCCCTCCCATGACAGCTAATCAGAAGTTTTCCCATGGTCCAGAAGAGGAATAGTTTTTGCTCAGTCGGAGCTGTAACTAAGCTTGACTTTATTGTCAAATCTATTCCAGAGTGCCACCCACCATGATGATGAAAATCTTTTTAACAGGCCTTAGCTAGTCAGTGCTAAAGAGCTAAAACCTTGCAATAGCCAGAAATAAAAAGCAACCACAAATACATAAACTTGGTACTAAGATTGCACCCATATAAAAATTATGGTCTGCTGTCGATACTTTCCTCGTATACATCTGGCGATGATGAGACCTAAATATTCAGAAACTGTAGAAATTAGAATTAAATTAATCTGGATTTGCATCACACAGAAATAAAACATTTATTTGAAGAGTGTTACAAATGCAGTAAAAGTAATAAAATAAAGACATTTTGGCACAGTAGTCCAGCGCTGCGCAAACGCTGCTCTGCTGTTCTACAGCACAATAAATACCAAAATGCACAATAAAGCACCAAATATCGATTTGAAGAATTCTAAGCTAGTCATCTGCCTGATGCTGTTAAAATGTTTTAGGTTTTTAAGTTATTTGTCGATGCTGATATGATATCAATATTATTGTGTTTTCTAATGACTTCAACATCAATTCCTGAATACTTTTTTAATCCCTTCTTCTAAATTATTAACAGAATATGAGTGTGTCTTAAATCAGAAATGAGCCTGATCTTGTAGGAATTTACTGACGAAGATGGACTGCAGATGTTAATAACATGCTTGTGGAATGTAATTAGCATAGCTGTCACGGTTGGCTCCTCCCACTCCATGTGCTTTTTGTTTACTTTTTGATTTTCCACGTGCATTTGTTGTGTTTTGAGTTCGGCCCCCTTGTTTCGCTACTCCTACCCTGATTGGCTCCACTTGTTTCCCCACCTGTCCCTCATCATCCGTCATGTATATAAGCCCAGTGTTTGCCCAGGTCGGGGTTGGTCTTTGTTTGATGTGTTTGTTTTGCTTGTTCCATTCAGTATTTGAATTTCTGTGTGCTTTGTCATGTCTGTCCCTCCTGCTTCTCCCTCCTGCTCAAAAAAAGTTGCTTATCTCAGCATATGCATCCGCCTCCTCGCTCCATGTTACAATAGTCAATTGGCAGCCTAGATTTTGGAACAAGCATAATTATTGGCTCATGGATGCTTAAATTGACTACTTAGGTTTTTGAAATCATACTCAATGATGTGAAATTTTACTATATTTGGTTTAAGTAATTTGGTCGGTACTATAAAAGTATTGAATTTTGCTGCCCATCCCTCTGTGTGAGTATGAGAACGTAGATGAAAAAAAAGAATTGCTAAGCTTCAGAACATGGTGCCTCCACTGGAGCTTACATGCCTGATTCATAATCATTTTGACATGCAATATGAAATTAGTAATTATTATTAACGAAAGGAACGGAACAGAAGAAATTGCACAATGAGAAGCCATCTCTCAATGAGCCAGTGGAGAAGTCATGATCTTACGCTCCGTCTGGTGCCGATTCATTACTTCCCTCACAGGGGCATTTGGAGTCCTGTAGGACTATTAATTGAAGAAGGGGTATGCTCTGAGAAAGGACCGCAGGGTGCCAGGTGACAGGGAACAGAAAATCCTGGCACAGAATTGATGACAAGCTTTTTCCGGGTGGAAATGACTCTGAAGGTCAGCCAAAGAAACAGAGGAAAGACAAAATCTTATAGCTGGACAAGGAAAAAGAAATCCTTTGAGGGCAGCGAACAACCTTTTGATCTTGTCTTTTGTCAGTAGGCACAAAAGAAGTATTATACCACTTGGGACAAAGCCCTGCTACTATAGAAAGGCCGTTTCTGTAGATTTTGAAGACAAGTGTATAAAAGGGGGAAAACCTACTCCAGTACTCACAAGGGCCTTTAGTAGAAATGAACCCCTTGTTCTGTAAAACAGCAGCGACCAAGCAGTTCACCTCATTGAAAAGAAACACTCTTTGTTAATTCTCACCTTTTTCCCATGAGGCTGGCAGGCTTGGCCAGGCCGAGATTGCTTTTGTTGGGTTGCTTCTTGCGACGGGTGAGCTTCTTTCGCCCGGTGCCGCTACAGGGCACATCCTCCGCTTGATGAGCCGGGCTGCTGCCTTTGCTGTTGAGATCTCGCAAGACATCATAATTGATTTTACTTGAAATCTTCTTCTGCTCCAGCATTTTCTCTATAGCCTCTCCAGCAGTGCTGGCTCGAATGGGCTCTCGCCTCTTGGACGGCTTCTTGGGCTGTAGAGCCATAAAGATAAAGGATTAGACAAGCTGAGGGGATAGGAATCTGTACTGGCAAATGCCTAAAGAGCCAGCACTTGGGTAGTGTCTCTACATTGCAGACAATATTGAAACTGTCATAGCATTCAAACATCTGGAATTACTTTTAAAAAATATAATTTTTGTTATGATTTATATGCAACACCAACTTAAACAATGCAGATTTAAATACTATAAATTGGACAACAATTGGTTGTTTTAGTCAATATTTTAAGTATTTTGGCATGAACAAGACAATATTTAAGAATAAATTATTTACAGTAATGGTGTATTTATAGGAGTCTTGAGATGTGATGGTCACTTGAAATATACAGTCATTTTAGAATCAAAAGCTCTGAACATGTGAAATTTCTTAATTAATGATTTATTTTACAGCATTATATTAATTATTTATGATTACATACACTTGAAAAGTTGCAAAGGACTAGTGTATTATACATTTATCTGCCACAACACTCTTATATTACTGAAAACATTCGATTCCAGACTTTTGAATGATGATGTATATATGCTTCATTTATCTCACCTCAGAGGAGACATAACTTCCCACATGTTCACTTTGGGATATTTGACTGGGTTTATGTACCAAAAAAACTTAAATTGGTTTCTTCATGATTATCTTCCAGCATTTCTGCATTCCAGAGAAATAACAGGCTGTTCCTGTTACTGTTTCTTTAACAATGATACATGTAAACGATCTCTGTTATGATTGGCTGGCCTTTATTTCTATTAAGCAGTCTATGCTGAAACAGTCTTTACAACATCTGTGTGAATGGATGGTGCTAAATTACTGTGAGCCAAATAGGTGGAGATAAATGCTTCGGGCATTTATACTGCAAGGACAATGAATTCAAAATGGTCTGTTTTTGGCAGTTTAGTTTCTATATTGGGACTGTAGGGGCTGGGAATTGTTAATGATTTTTGCATACCACATCAAACTTCATAAATGTGATATGAGCCCTTTTACCTTTCATGTTTCATGACATCATCAGGGCACCATTAAATCTTTGATTACAATGATTCGTCTATGTATATTTTCCCTTCTGGGCTTCCACAAAATGATGCAAGTCTAACAGCTGTCATCAGTAAGATGACAGAATCCCATTAGTATCCTGTAAAAGCGATTCAGCTCATATGATCATGAGTGATCTTCAAAGGCCATGTTTGTTATGTGCCAGAGTGGAACAAATCCCTGCACAGCAGCACTGCTCTCCGCATGGGCTACTGTATCTGCTATCAGGATCAGGTTCTCTGCACCTCATTAGAGGTCTGGTGGCGGGGCTGGCTAATCCGACCTGGCTGAGAGCAGCGGTGCAGATGTCAGAGCAGGCAGGTTAAACACAGGCAACACTGTGAGTCTGGGGTGAAACTGGAGGAGTGGTCTGGTTAAAATGGAAAGTATGCAGCCCCCATCTGACCAGCAGCTGCTGTGTGTCTGAGGAACCCAGTTTAAGAGAGGAGCAAAGGCCACCACCTCTGATGACCAGTGTCACACATACATACATTCACACTTACTTTCTCCTTATATATTCCTTGCTCCTTCTCTTTAGTTATTCTCTCCTCTTTTTCTGGAAAGACAGGAAGAAATAACCTTTAGAGGAATTTCAGGTTAAAGATGTAGCCAGGACATAGTTAATAAATCATTTTTTCAGAATTTAAAGGGGGCTTACAACATTTAAAAAACAAAATCTGTCTATTTAAGTGATTAAAATTTAAATAAAGTAATTTAGAGCAGTTTGAAGTGATGTTAATGGATTTTAAAAGGTGCATTTTTAAATCAAAACATAACCGCAAATTTATTATACAACTATGTATCAGGCATTTATGTATTTCATGTAAAGTTCTGTGAAGTTTTAAGTTTTAAGAGGCATTAAACTGATCAGAAGTCTGGTTCTTATCACTACCACTCTGACTCAGCAAGTTTCTCTGAAACAGAGCATTTCACATCAAACCACTGAATGATTTTGTTCAGTTTTGAGAAACAACTTCAGTTCTCAGTCCAGTTTTTTTTTTACTGTCCACACAGCCAATTTGGTTGCTAGCATGGCTCAACAACAATGACTTATTAAACATACAATACAGGAACAGCTCCATCAATTAAATCGTAGCACAACAATGAAATAACAAGAATAAAATAATTGATGTTGAAGTCACCATGTGATTCCCTGCCTGGGCATAAATACCTCACTATACAATAAGTGTACTTTTGCAAGACCCAGACCTCTATGTTTGCATACCTCTGGATCATGATTAAATTGTAAGCCACTCTGGGTAAGAGTGTCTGCAAAATGCTATAGCGATCAGGCCCCTAAAATCTTCACTGGGCCCTACATATCAACACTGATGCGACTGTACACCCTTGACTCATAGAAAGATCTTTTCTCGTTACACTAGTTCTCTTGGTGATATAATATCTTCTCATGGCTTCTCTTATCACCATTATGCTGATGACACTCAACTAATGCTTTCTTTCTCACCCTCTGACACAGTCGCATCTCGGCATGTCTGTCTGACATCTCTTCAAGGATGGCAGTTCACCACCTGAAGCTCAATCCTAGCAAGACTGAGCTGCTACTCATCCCTGCAATTACAGGTCCTCATCACGATCTTGCCATCTCAGTCGAGAACTCTCTGATTGTTTTGTCTGTAAAGGCAAGAAGTCTTGGAGTGATTCTGGAAAGCCAGTTATAGTTCTCGACTCACAGCTCCAGGACCTTCCTGCTCAATGGCAATGGTGAAATCTTAAACTGTACCACGAGCCCTTCGAGCTTTGAGTACAGCTCAGCTTGACCCACCATGCTTCAAGGCACGAGGAAGACAAGCATCAAGACTGTTCTCTGTACTAGCACCCAGGTGGTGGAACGAACTCCCGCTGGATGTCCGTACAGCGGAGTCTCTCGCTGTCTTCAAAGGCAGACTGAAGACACTTAAGCACTTAAATGAGCACTGAGTTAAGTATTGATTGTAATGTATTGTACTGTATGTACTGTATTATATTGCACCGTTCTGTGTTCAACTCTGTTGCTTTTTCTCTAGGTATCAACAGTGACTTTTTGCTTCTAACAGTGTCTGAGCTCAGGACTAGCTTTCTCTCTAACCTACTGGTAACTAGCAAAGATAATTTCTCTAGAAAGACAAAGCACTTCTTGTAAGTCGCTCTGGATAAGAGTGTCTGCTAAATGCTGTAAATGTAAAATGTAAATGTAAGATACATCTGCTTAGCAGATTCTTCCTCCAACAAGCTTCCACCAACATTAAAAGATAGCCCTGATGCCTGTTTATCTTCCTCTCATTTGTTCATTCATGATAGCCCTTTGCCATCTACAGCATGACATGTTCATTATTTATCATTTTAAAAATCTTAAATTAGTAGTCAATGTAAATCACCTAAATTACACTGTCATTCTAGTATTATTTTTTTTTGCACTGGGGCTCATTCTCATTAGCCCCTATTAAGCCACTAGGTGACAGGAACCACAATTTTTTTGCCTTCTTGTAGACCCCAAAGAACTGCTGTCACTAATAATCCTGCTGCATATGATTATTAGCTTGTTCAATTGTTTTTTGTTGTTAACCTTATGATCACCATACCTGGCTATAAGACTATAGGATAAGATCTAAAGTTTGAAGCTTAGGAAGCAGCCCACTTTACCAAATGAGTTTTTAAAAACAACAAAACCTCTTTCTTCTTAGCCTTTTTAATTTGAGCCTTCTTCCTCCTGGGCAGCTCACCAGCTGGAACGAGAGACATCAGCGCTGCGAGAGCGAAGCTGCGAGTTAATGAATGTGTTAAGCCGCTCTGTCTGTTCTCTTACCTTTCTGCTCCCTCAGATACTCCTCATTCTGCTTCATCCACAGCTCTGTCTTAGCTTGCACCTCCTTCTCATTAAGAATGTACTGCAGAGAGGAGAGCAGTGTTGATAAGGGGCTAATGCTACACAGCTAGAATGTAATATCTCAAATTGTATTCTAATGTGAGCTAATAAGGGATGGAAGATTCAGGCCAGGGCTTTTTTGAACTTCACATTACTGCCTAATGAGCTGTAAGAGCTTACAGATTCAAGTGGCAAGAGAAAATATGAAATCGCACATTAAGAGCATGAATGCCAGACCTTTTCGATCTCGTCCTCATCAATGCCTTCCAGATCAAGCTCGCCGCTATCAGACTTCTCGTCTGCAGACAGAGAAAGAGAATGGCACATACAAATTAAAACACTGAAGAAACATCAAGATTAGCTCTCCTCCTTTGAAGCAGGCTCAGACTTCACCCTTTCGATAAGCCTAAGCAAAAGGTGTCAGTGGGCAGAAGACAGATGGCATTTACTGGAAGCAGGGAAAAGTTGATTATCTGGTTTTCTGAGTGAGCTTTCCCAGCCAGCCAGAGAACGCCCTGGGGCATGATTCAACGATTATCGCCCTGCCAAACCAGCGAGCAGGTAATGCAGCCCAGCACCTTATTTCTAAATGAAACAGAAGATTATCTCTCCGTCTGACTGGAGGCCGGAGAGCACCCGGACAAAGCAGCCAGAGAATACCAGTCCTAATTGGAATTCCATTTCAGTGAGGAGCAACACCATTTGAGTGGATTTCTGTCAATAACTCATACCCCTGCAATCTTTTTGTTGTTTAATTGCCAGTAACAGGCTTAGTGGTGATGGGAAAGGATTTCGCATATTGCACAAATATTTTTTTTTCTCAAACTGTCTTTCAATTCCACCAGTGAGCTACATTAATGCATATGTTCAAATCACATATTTAAGCAAATTGCAAAAGCTATTTTGTATTGTGTTAACAGTGTGACCTGCTCCACTGCAGGCCCATATAAATATGTCTAACATTTATTACATAAACACAATAAGTGCTAGGAGGAATATATTAATTTCAATGAGAGCAAGGTGAAGAGAGAACCATGAATAAAAAACACATTGCAAAATGACTGGCCTGGGTATATAATTCGCTCATAATATGACAATAAAACAGAAAATATGGAAACCATTTAAGATTAAGAGACCCTTATTAGTCTCACAACAGAGAATTTTCACCTCAGAGTTTAACTCATCCGTGAAGTGACACATTCACACACACTAAGGGGCAGTGAGCATACTTGCCCGGAGCGGTGGGCAGCCCTATCCACGTCGTCTAGGGAGCAGGTGGGGGTTAGGTGCCTTGCTCAAACACACCTCAAGTCATGTACTGTCAGCTCTGGGGATCGAACCAGCAACCTTCCGGTCACAGGGCCGGTTCCCTAACCTCCAGCCCATGACTGCCCCCAGAGAATTTAATTCATTGTGGATGTATTGTGAATGTCATTAAAAATCACTTATTTCTAGGTAGCAATTCATATAATGAATAATGAAATAAAAAATTAAATCCACATTTAACCATTTACTTTTAACCAAAATGGTACAAGTACAAGATATTTCATGTTTTACCTCATCAACTTTGTTTTTTTTTATAAATATATGCTTATTCTGAAATAAATAAAAAGTTCTACTCCACATTTATAGCCAGACAAAGCAGACATTATGCACATTATGCTCAAATTTTTAAAAAACATTCTGCATTGTTCGCATGAGTAGTTGTTTAGCTCACTGAGGTGCCAAGGGTGAGTGCATTTCGTTTGAATAATCCGCTCCTCACTTGCCTCCATGCCTCCTGCCGTGAGTGGCCACTTGTGTAACATAGATCTGAGAGATGAGTCAAAGTGGTTAAGGCCAAGTTTTATAAACACCTTAAATACACATACAGAATAAAAGGAGAAACCAGGAAAGGTGTAGTTCTTTATGAGCAAGGATGGGTCAATGCTTGCCACTTTGTCAAAAATCTGTCAGTAAATAATCTAACAGTATAAAACAAGCAATTGCAAGGATTTTAGGCACTTTAACCTATACATTGCATAATATCATCAAAAGATTCAGGCATCCAGAGAAATCTCTGTGCTTAAAGGGCAAGGACAAAAGCCACAACCGAACGTCTGTGATCCCTCAGATGGCACCACATTAAAAACGGCATTCTTCTGTGACAGAAGTGTAGGTTGAAGTACACCGAGTGTGGGCTCGGGAATACTTCGGGAATACTTTGACCAGCCACTGACAAAAACATAGTTTCTCATTGCATCCACAAATACTAAAAAACAGTACTTTCTGCACAGCAGAAATGGCTCAGATTCATCTGAAATGGACTGAAATGAAAAGAGATGTAGTGGTAAATGTGCGCCTGTCCTTCACGCCCAACTGTTTTGGAATGGGCTCCATGCATCGAATTTGGAACAAGCTCAGAAAGTGAAATATCAAACATTATGTTTTTCAATTTAATAAAGATCAAAGAGAATTTACTAATCACTGCTTCCTATTTTTATGGGCATTTGAGGTTTGTGTTTTAAACCTCTATTAACTGCTATAAATGAACTCTAATTGTCATGGGTTAACAATATAGCCCACAATAGCACACTGAATGGTGCATGACTAACATTTCACAGCGATTAAATTATGGATTCAAATCCATCACCAAAGCTGCAGTGCAGCACAGGATGGCATATTCAGACTGAATGTATTCAACTTTCTGAAATTGCTGCGATGCCTCCGTGAGTATCGGAGCCTGATTCTTAAGACTTCAAAAGGAGAGTCTTTTGTGACATAAAAGCCTTCTTCCCTGATAATTAAGAGCTCTGAGAGGAGCACTGAGGGGGCCGGCCTGAGATATTGCTGTGAATTAGACGAGCCTCCGCAGATCAGGACCTCCGCAGATGTTCATTAGCCAAACTGAGCTGTGCCTTCACCGTGACCGACGTTACATGCATGTCTGCACACACACACAGGCACAGATACACCCCAACATGAGCACGTTTTCTGACACACTAGCTCTCAGAAACAAGGGGAAGGAGGCAGAGCTCATAAACAAGAACGGGGGCGACCAGAAGAAACAAGCGGATCAGGAGAAGAGCAGATTTTACATGCGAGATAAGAAGAGAAATTGGGTCACAATCTGCCAGCCATCTTAGATTTCTCCTTCTTGCTCCTATGGGGTCTGAGGCACTTCAAATTCTGGCTGCATTAAGAGAGAGAATGCCATTACAAAAAAAATAAAGGCTGAAAAAAAGACAGGCACTGTTCTATAATAGCAAACCTACTTTTAACTGTCACAGTCCACAGCTACATATAAACAGCTCATCTCAGACAATCTACTTCAGACACCAGAAACAAGGGCCTGATCAATATATTGTTTGGCCAATAAAATGTCCTGCCCAAAAATAAAATAAAATAAAAAAATAATGTCCAGATAAAAAAATGTAGTTGATTTGAGTATGTGTGCACACCACTCACTTCTGAGGTGCCTTTGGTAAAAACAATAAACAGGGTATTCTAGACATCCTTGTTTCAGAATTCTAAAAATTGACGTAATTTACCTATTTTATAGTTACTTTTATGTATCTTTGTGAATTGCCACTTGAGTCATGATCATATTTGTCAGCTAACAATCATATCAGTCAGTAAAGTGCATAAAGTTACAGACGACTTTAAAATGACTGAAGATTGTTTGTTTCTTTTTTAACCAGAGAAAATTGTATCATCTGGAAATGTCAGCTCCTTTAAAATGGTATCAGGGACCAGGGGTGGCTTGAGTGATTCTGGGTCTCATTTTTAAATGGATTCACATTTTTAAATGACATTTTTTTGGATTCACATTTTTACATTAGTTGAGGCTCTGTGCTCCTGATATGCCCATATTCTATATTTTACTGCATTTTGTTTCTCCCCTGAGATTTATTTATAACTATTATTTGTTTCATGTTACAAAAAGTAATAATTACAATTTTTACATCATTTTGCAGTCTCTCTTTATCCCTCACTATTAAAAAGGCTGTTTGTGTTAATGTGCTTTTAAGATTGATAAATGTAAATGATCTCTGTTCTGAATGGCTGCCCTGTACTGTGCCTCATTCAAAAAGCAGTCAAAGCTGAAAACCTGCTTATAGTTTCAGTGTAAATAGGTGG
Source organism: Pygocentrus nattereri (assembly GCF_015220715.1). Classification (NCBI taxonomy): domain Eukaryota; kingdom Metazoa; phylum Chordata; class Actinopteri; order Characiformes; family Serrasalmidae; genus Pygocentrus; species Pygocentrus nattereri. The sequence continues at coordinate 32,638,527 of NC_051214.1, read as the reverse complement.
AGAAAAATTTGAATGGGCAAATATATGTAAATGTAGTTTTTCATTTCATCTTTAAAAAAAAAAAAAAACAGGCCACTTTTACAGCTTAGTTTCCAAATATGGACGGTATGGACTGAGGAATGAATGGACGTTTTTAAACTACTAATTATGTTACCATACATGGGCTACAAAGGCATACAAGTTTTATCTAAAAAAGCAAGAATAACTTTTTCTGTTACATCTCCCCATAACGTTTGCAGATATTTTTACCTATTTACTACTTATTATTTTATTAAGTTAAATTATCTGCCAAAATAGTGAGATAATTTCACTTAATAAAATGAATAATAAAAAATTGCTAGTAATAATAATAACAATAATAATAATAATAATAACAACCAATCACAAGTAACAGCCATTTCACAAGGCGTATATATTTCAGAACTGATCGTTTAACATCAACACATACAGTATATTTTCATTGAGCCCTTAGCTTGTAGGAGCCCTAGAGAGGCCACCACCCCGTTACTGACAAAAATTACCTTGAAATGCATTCCGCCATCTGATGCTCTAGCTCCTGTGTGGTACAGCTGAAGCTGTCATTCAATACAGATTCATTTGACACCAACCTGACTTCATACTTTTTCCATTATGCAACATTATAAGCACTACAAAGCATTATCATATACTTCCCTGATACACTGAAAAAGTTGGCTCTGCCACTTCTGTAAAGGTTAAAAGGCCAGAAAGATTATAGCAATCATGCTCAAACGCATTAGATGCTTATGACAGACGCTGTCCACTCACAAATCATCACACAATTCGATAACGTCAATCATTTTGACGGCAGATTCCCACCAAGCCAATTATCCATTACAGTCTCTGTTATGTTTGCTTACATTCCCTAGCAACACCTGATTATTTTCTTGGGGGGGGGGGGGGGGGGGGGGCGAATGCAAGTCAAATCCTTCCCTGGGTCTCTCCTCCGCAAGGCAGAGAAAGCGTGCTCGTCCAGGCAGGCATGGCCTGACGTGGGCACAGGGGTGTACGTGATGGGGCTTGTTCGTGGGCAGCCTGCAGTGGCTGTCACATATCAAACCCAGTGGAGCAAATCACTGCTGCTCCTTAGAGCAATAACACAGCCAACTAAAAGGTGGGGGTAGGGCAGCTTACATCAATGCATGATTAGGTTTCTGCTCTGCAGCATATTGGCAGAGTTCTCTAGCGGAGGAGCTGACCTGGGTCACGGCAACTGCATCACCCACCTCGAGCGCCTGCTTTCCACTGACATGCTGAGAGGGTCACCAAAAGGTTATTCACAGGCTGTGTCACTGGAGCAATGTACCTACAAGCCTCAGGTACAAAAGATTTCATTCACTCCTGACTCTGCATTACAATTTCAGAGGAGAAATGTACTTTTAGGTTTCTCCTTCACATTTTGCCTCAAGGGAATCCCTGACACCATCTTGAAGAGCATTACAACACTTAAAAGGCTTTAAGAGAAGCATCTACCATCTCTTTAAACTCTCAATCTGACTCGAAAGAGGGAGTCTACAAAACTGTAGCATCATATCCCGAAATGCATTTCACCTTTGTCTAAACTCAAGACTAGTCAAGAGCTACTCCATCAGTCACACATATATACAATATGTCTTTATTCTCATTGCACAGTGCACAACAAAATTGAGCAGCAACCCAACGACACTTTCTACATACAAAACAATTAAACATAAGGCTAAAATATATAAAGGATTTAAGGAAATTAAGGGGAAAAAAGTATAAAAATCTTAAATATTAAGAAAAAGGACTATAAAACTATATATTCTAAACAGACAGTAGACAACAGACAAGAAAGGTAGCAGTTAGTTATTGCACATTCCTTGGATAGATAATAGAGTCATATGATACTGCACATCTTAATAATTATTGCACAGAATGAATACAGATTATAGATTTATATATATTTTTAGAAAATATTAGAAAAAGATGTGTGGCAACTGCTTGTGCATCCTGATGCAAATTATTTCTGTAAATTTCTTGAAACCAAAGTAAAGGCTACCTAACATTAATTTTAGCCTAAATGTAGACCAACCTACTCAGGTAATAGTCAGTCTCAACATACAATGCGTTCAGGGGTTTCATTTGTTCAGTTTTTAAGCTTACCATACTCCAAACTTCCTTCACACTACAAAAATGATATGTTGGCAAGTGAAACCATCCTAAATCTTATCAAAATAACAAATATTATGTTGTAAGAATCATATGTGATTAAACAATTTCTAAACTGAAATGTTAATGAGTAAAAAAGCCAGTTCATAGAATAAGCTAAATTACTTGTCAGGTAAATAAGACAATTTCACGAAAAATACTTAAAGATGTAAAAACCATACAGGAATTGGTTAAATAATTTTACTATGTTCTTACATCAATATCAAAATGAAAGAGTTTAGATATTTAGGCTAGACTTAAGATCATTTCTCTTGTCAAGCTAAAATGTTACATCTTTGCAAGTAGAATTTGCATGTGCAGTGCAGCACTAATGTTCTACACGCATTAAGCAGATATAAGAGACACAAGATACCATGAGGCAGTCTGAAAGAGTGGAGGGGACACCAGCCAGAAAAAGAAATGGAATTGGGGGCGGGTGTGGCAAAAGGCAGCCACCACCAGAGCATGCATTTGAAGAGACCGAGTTAGGCTCACAGCCGTGTAATTTCGTTTAAGATGTTTGGCTCTTGTGTAATGCTGAGAGGCATGCGAGCTAAAGAAGAGCCAGTGAACTACTACTTGTAGCTGGGAGATATCTCAAGACAACAGCAGAAACACGAGTGCATGACAAGACAGAGAACAAACCCGAAGCTCAAACGTGAATGCTGAGCAGTCAGCATGTTTTATGGAGAAACAAGCCTTTAATATGACTGTGCACTTGAGTGAGCATAATCCAAATTACATAATGAGTCATGTGAATCATTATGCAAATAAATAGATCAGCTTGATGCAGCACAGTGAAAAGCCACAGAGATGAACGAATGCTGAAAACATGCTCAATTCATTTAGGGTAATCACCGCTGATGAAAAATACAAATTACGCTACTCACAAAACAGTATATATCAATAGAGAGAGAGGTAAAGACATACATACTCCAAAGAACAAAAATATGGGTGAACTTGATGAGTAATTTAAACTTATTATATCATTTAAACTGCTATAGAGAGAAGTGGTTCATCTTGTTTGTGTTTAATTCCAGCAGATAAGTTTTAGAATATAGAGAGTGCTGTGTTCATTCACACACCACGCAGGTCAAGGAGAAAATGAGTGCAATATGGCACCATAACCTCCCCAAACACTTTCCAACCTCACCACCTGCTCCCACTGTTTGTGCTGTAGGGCCATAGAGATAGATGACAGACCATTATACGCACGTGTGCGGAGCTACAACAACCAATCAAAAGATATCCACACTGTCGATAATAACACATCGTTGATAATGAATCCTATCATTGATAAGTTGTCATGATGATGTTTGTACAGTCCATTTATATCTGCTTTTCAGAGAGCTCTGTTTTAGTTTAACTTAAATTAAACACCATTGACTGTAGGGATGAGCTGTGTTCTTGTCTACACTGCACAACTAAATTATACTTATTTGTTATCTGTGATTTCATGCAGTAATGCAAAACAAACCTGCTCATCTTCGCAGATTTTTTAGAAAGTGTGCTTACTTTCTCTGTGCTTTGGCCTCCCTCCCACACAAACACAATGTTTTAGGTCACTGGAAGCTTTTGGAAATTAAGTTTTTTGCTTTTCAGAGTGGAGATTTTTAATGCTCCATTTTGTTTTTATACAGATAGATGCTTTTGAAATTTTTGAGGACAAATGTGCCTATTTACTGCAGGTTTGGCATATACTGAACATGTCTTATGGCCCTGTATGTCTGACATGGCTGATAACTGGCTGCTTCTGTGTGCCTGGTGATATCATGTTTGATTACAAGTCACCAACCACACAAATTCATTTATCATAACTTGTTAGAAGAAATCATTTGAATAGTAATGCAAAGTTCTTGTAGAATCAAACTACCTCTATAATAGCACTTGGACTGGTACTGCAACCATAAGATTTGTTCATTCGTTTTTCCCTTTATCACTTCTGGGCAATTCGGAAAGCATCTTGTGGCACTGCTGATCATAAAGAAAGTATGATTAGGAATAGGGTAGGTGTTTTATGTTTGAATGAGCATTGTGTAACCCTTAAATATTAATTTGTTGAAAAAAAAAAGTGTAAGTAATTAAATATTTAATTAGACTACTAGCTGCAATTTTTCTTTTACCAATTAATCAATTAATCAAAGACACAAGGAACCAATGAATCAATTATGGAAATCATTGTTAGTTACAGCCTTAAAATGTCTATGTGTATAAATACTATGGGAGTCAGGTACTCCATTTATCAGCAACCATCTTCTGGGTAGAAGGCAGTGAATATGTTTAAGACTGCATAGATCGTGAAAAACAGAAAATGCAATCAGTTCCTAATACTGAACTTTGTAGATGTGGAAAAATAACTTCAGACAAAAGATTTCTTCAAAAAACTAAAAGCTAGTCCCCCAAAAAGAATGGAAACTTTAAAAAAAGTGTGGAATTTAAGAGTGGACATTCTCAAAAAAATAAATAAAATTATCTGCTGAGGCTTCTAGAGGCTGTTTTATGCAGTTTTCTGCTTTCTTGATGCTGAAAAATGAATAACTAGAAAACATTTTTGACTGGAAATTAAACAAATGAACATTTGTCTGACATTTGCACAGTACTGTATTCAACGGATGTGGAAGCAACCAAAGTGATAGCGTGTTAAAGCTTAATCTTTGTCAAACAAAATAACATAATAATAGCGCACAGTAGTAATGACAGGAAGAAAGAACAAAAATGCTAACATCACACAAATTTTAACATTAAGTTTTATAGTGTCTGTAGTCATCACTTAGTTTTGACTGATTTATAAGAGCTGAGACAGTGTTTCACTCGAGACCCAAGGTTGTTTTGTCTGAGGTCTGAAACCTGGCAGTCTGGTCTGAGGATGTCTTAAAATGTACACAATACCATACATGATGATATCTGCTTGCCACACCAACCGTGTTTGACCTGCGCAGCTCAACAGACTAACCAATCTCATATATCGCCCAACATGTTAAAAAGTTCTGTGATGCTCTTTAGTTGCAATTCTAGTGTCTTGCATGAAATAAAAAATGTTTTAACAATGAAAGTGTTTTTAATCCGGCAGTAAATGAGTTTTATCCATCACTAGGGGCCGTTACTCCAGTAAGTCAGTTAATCGCAATCAGGACAGGCCTCCCTACAGAGGTTCAAGCTAAACCTGAGACTGATCATCTATTTACATACCCGCTGCATTTTCACAGCACAGCACGTTCTGTGGCAGAAACTGGCGGTGAGCACATCCTCATATCTGTCAATTAGGCCTACTCTAGCACACGTCTGTCACCCTTTGCTGCTAAAAACTAACAAGCTTGAATCTGTTGAGGAAAAAAAGGCTTAGTGGGCACATCTTCTACTCAGTGCTACACAAACTCAGCAGCGTTAAAAATTAATGATGACTGTATACTGGCAAGACTTTATTACCCATCCAATTGCAGATGTATCAAATGTGTCTTACAAGCATTCTATTGCGTGTTTCACAAAAGTTAAAAGTTTTATGTTTGTATTCCACATGTGCAGCACTTCTCATCCAACCATATGTGGAATGTTTTTTTAAACTGAGAAGCGTCTTTTTGACATTAGTATTCAATATGAAGCCCACAGGAGGATAAATCTTCAGAGCCTACGATTCCTGCAATCCCTTACCATCTTTTGATCTCGTCAAACATTTCCATCAACTTTCGCCTGAAAGGTTAAGCGCTGCATTTGCCGGTGGAGGTTTTTTTTTTTTCCCCCTCATGCTAAGCATCAACCATGGAAGGTCCACTGAGCTTAGCTGTCATCTGCAGCGACACATATTCTCCATTCCTCTGTCTCTCTCTCTCTCTCTCTCTCTCTCTCTCTCTCTCTTTTCCCTTACCTCACCTCAGGCCATGGGCCTATCACTCTGAATCACACACAGCTGCCTGAGTTCACAGCAGCCATTAGATCAATATTTTACCCACATAGGCACAAGCAGCAGCAGCACAGCCTTTTGGCAGGGGATAGCATCCGCCCCGGTGTGGGAGAGTGGGAGCGAGGAAGGGAGCACAGAGCCAGGCTCACTCAGCAGAAGCAGCACTGGGAGGAGGAAGCTGCGCAACGTTGCTGTTTTCCGAGGCCTATCAGACACAAGAGCTTCAGAGCACTGCGGCGATGCTTCACACATAGAACATCAGCAATGAGAAGAGATGAACACTGGCACAGTAATGTATATAGCTAAATGATCATAATGCACTAAAGATGCTTTGAATAAGTGAATAAGTAATAATACATAAGACTTTGCATTTGTAAATGCCTCCGAACAAACTTCAGCTTTTCAAACAAATCAGAAACTGGAAATTCAAGAAAACCTCTAAAATCATAAGTGCACTTTTCATCTAGTTTGCAGCATAAAATGCTTTACAGACTTTCGATAAAGCTTGACAGGAATAGAACAAAACCTGAGTATTAATTTAAAATCATATAAAACAATGTCAGAGATCAAATTAAAAAGATAAATACCAAAGAGACACAGAATTTTAATTAAAAGTTGAGGAGACACGCTTTCAAATATTTCTTATAAGTGTGCACTCAGCTTGACTGCCTAATAGAAGGTAGAACTGATTTCCATAGGTTAGAAGCATAATAACGTAAAGTGTCTCCATGTTTTCATATTTAAGTAAGGCATTTGCAGAAGGCCAGTATTTGCAGATCTAAGATCACATATTGGAACATTGAGAGGCAGTCTGTGATGAAAGCAGGTGTATTACGGTCATTTACAGCTTAAAAACTAGTAGCAGAAAGATACAGGTAGCCTGTGCAGTTGTGGTATTTTAATGCTTCTATAATCAAATAAATGGTCAGTGTTCTCATAAACAGTAACATGTTCTTTCATCATATTTGCATGTTATCCTCTCTTCCTTTTCTTTCCTCACCCAGCCTAACATCTAACACCACTTTCTATCCACTAGCCATCAGCTTGGTGAATACCTCACTTACTACCTCTTCCCCCCTCCCAATCTGAACTGATTTAACCTTGCACTCAATAACTGCACCTTACCTACACTGTACTGCTGCTGTTAGGACAATACTGTTTACATCTATTACTTGCACAGAACAATATTGTTTACTGTTTACATCTGTTACTTGATGCACTTTATGAACAGCTGCTCTACATATTTGCACATGTAACTTTAATTTTATTTCAACTTTGCACATACTGTACATTTTTACTTGCACTTTTACTTTTTTACTACTGTTTTTAGAGTTATTTTTATTTTCTTTTTTTATTCTCTTAAAATTATATTCATTGAATGGAGGAACAGCAAAGTAAGAATTTTATTGTACAGTGCAACTGCCTGTTCTGCTGTGCACATGACAATAAAACTCTTGAATCTTATGCCTGGCCCACACTACAAGAAAATCAGGCTAACTCTGCACTTAAATCAACCATTCCAACAATCACTAAATTTGTTTTCAGGTTTTCAGTCTTAATTGACTGTCTTCCCAGATTAACTTGCTATGTGGGGGTTGCATAATCCAACCTTAAACCTTCCTATCTACTTAAGTCCAGTCATGGCCATCCCGATTTCAAAAGTGTTTAACCTGAAATGCTGTATTGGTGTCATGCATGAAAGACCAAGTTGAATGGAGAGCTGAGCTGAATGGACAGTTGAGGTGAAGAGAAGGATGTGATAATGCTGATTTCCATTAACGTTCCCCCTATGGGAACTGGTATGTTCTGTTAGCGAATAGTTAACATCCATTTTTCCACAGTCCTTACAAAAAGTAGGATAAAACTTCTCTGATCAGCACTGTAAAAACTGTTTTTCTTTCTTTTTCACAAAATGCACACAGACCTACTAGTGTTCTCTACCTCAATAATCTAAAGTCAAGAAATTTAGAAAGTCCCAGTTTGGTCTGGTCTCTGGTTTATAAGCATTTTGAAAAAGTTTTTGGTTAATTTGAAAGTGTGTGGTATTTTATTCTTGGCAGATCTTGTTGTGTGGGGGCTGTGATGACTGAAGGATGACTAAGGACAACATATTGGTGAAATGTGTCATTATGTGTGGGGTTTCTCAAAAGCTGCTAACAGCAGTTATTAGGATTTTCTAAATCCTGTAGTGTGGGCCTAGTATAAAGCTCTGGTTCCCAATCCTGGTCCTGAAGTACCACTGCCCTGCACGTTGTTGTGTTGCTCCTCCTCTAACAAACCCAGTTCACCTCAGGAACAGCTTGTTAACTACTTTATTAATTGCATCAGGTGTGTTGGGAGATGGGGAAGCTCTAAAACGTGCATGGCAATGATACTCCATTACCAGGATTGAGAACCACTGACCTGCTATATCTGTTATTGCATTTTGTCACTTATGCTTAATTGCAATCACTCAGTTTGTCATTAATGCTTTATTTACTCTGTTGACTGCAATTGCTAGCTAATGATTTAAATAAATACATAAATAAATGACTCAGTAATGAACTTCCGCCTCATAGCACTGCCAGTGCTTTGGATTGAACGTGTCTGTTGGCTTCTAAGCTTCCCTGCCCGTAGCACTCTTTATTCTCCTTTCATATTTATGCTTTATAAATGAGAAAAATAAACTTTTGGTGGCACTGTTTGCATACTGTCAACACTGCATATCATTGGCCTTAAAAATCTAAATGTTCCCAAGTTAAGGACACACCACCCTTACTGTTTTCCCTTAAATGTTCTTAAAATGGTGAAAATTTTGATTTTCATCAATCACTATGGATGCCTAAATCTTTATAGTAACAAGCTCTGTTGCTGAATGATCTCTATAACAGACAAAAAGATAAATAGATTGTGAAATTTTTAGGTTTTTTGGGGTTTTACACATGCTTACTGTCCAAATCCCATTCAATTTCATAAGTTTCAGCAGCATCAAAATCTCTTATTTGTCAGGAGTCTGACAGACAAGGCAGAATGTGTAAGAAAGCTTCTGCCTTCAAGGGAGATCCCTCTCTCTGTATCAGCCCTGCTGCCATCCAAATGGCAGGGTTCACACAAGGTTCAAGGAACCACAGCCAAACAATATACTGAAAAAGATCTACAGAAAAGCTTCCTTTTCTCATCTCTTGCATTCACTTTATCTGTTCGCGTCACCACACAGCAGACCCACTAGCCACCTCTCTTGGGGTTTTGGGGCGCATTCGGGTTCCTAACATATGTGATAATGGACCCAATGCCCTTTTTATCCCTCATCAGATAGCATTCATATTTCAAAGCACTCAAGTGCTGTGCTCGAAAAAAATATTTTGATTACATAAGCGTGAACTACTTACAACCCTTTTCTGGGCTAAAAGTGGCCTGCCAGTCAGAAATGGGGCTGCTTTAAATAGATGCTGGTGAGAAGAAGGAGGTCGTGGAACCAAGACACACTTGTTCCTCACTGCGGCTGTGGCAGAGTGTGAACGAGAGGGAGAAAAGAGAGGAATAGAGCGGGGTTCCAAGGTACTGAGGGCTACAGAGACCGAAATAACCCTGAAGGAGTCAGACAGAGACAGCCTGGAGAGAGAGAGAGAGAGACTCCTCAGTACTGACAGCCTGTCAGAGTGAGAGATGCATCTGCCAGACCTCACACATACACACTGCTGCTTGCTCTATCACTCTCCCTCCCCTCCTCTTTTCACAAACCCACAGCAGTGCATTCTCAGGCACTCCCTTTCTCACTCCCCAGCTCACATTCTCCCCCACTTTCTGTCTGTTTAACACTTTCACTCTCTCCCCCTCACCACAACAATGCAACAGTCTCTCGTTCTCCCTTTTAGAATACTCATTCACATTCACCGCAGGTAAACGCACCTCCTCAATACCGTGCATTTTATAGCTGTTCACAAGCACTGAGAATTTGCAGTCTGCTGCGCATTTTGTTGTTATTGTTGTGAGGAGGTGGATTTATTCCTGTGGAGGAGAGAGCAATAAAGCCATGTTTACTGAAGACTCTAAGAGGCTTTCGCTACTGCAGAGTCATCAGCGCCCCCCCCCCAACAAAGGACACCGATGACGGGGAATTATATTGGCGCACAGCCGCCCTGCAAAGAGTCTAATAAAATCTCTGGTGCACGGCAGCTCACAGCCCACAGCTCTCCTGCTTGCCCTGGAGGAAATACACTGCCTGTCAAAAGTTTAGGAACAAGTTGCCTTCTGAAATTTTCCCAGTAAAGTCTGATTTTTTTTTACTGAAAGAGTTGATGTAAGATAACACTGTGTTTTAAAACATAACATTCACTCAACAGTCTATATGAGTGGCCACAAATATTATCCATATAGGGCTGGTGGGCCTGCAGGTTTCCATTCCAACTCAGCAGGAGCAGACTACCTATAACTAATCAATCAATCGTTGAAAGACTGGGAGCAACTGATTAAAGAGAGGATTGACTGTACTGAAAACCTCCAGCCACATCAGCCCTTAGTGGATAAGACTACTGATCCTTGGTCTATATTGGGGTTAGTAACATGCGGTTCCATAGCAGAATTAGAGTTTCATGTAAAAATAAAATGATCCTCCTTTGCAGTAAAATACAGCTCTGCTGTAACACAGCTTTAACAATAAATGGTCTTAAATGCTGGAGAAAAATGTATAACTGCTAATTCACCCTTTAACCTGGAATACTGACGCAGTGCAGACTGATGGTCACCATAGCAACACAGACAACAGCATTGCCTAGCTAGTACATAACGAAAAGGCAAGAGAAAGATTCGAGACGAATGGACTTATTTGCATTTATAAGCACTCCAGCTGGTTTCCTGATACATTTAGTCTGCAGTGAGAAACACTCAAACACTAAAGAGTTGTGAAGTTGAAGTCAGCTTCTCATTTGAATTCTCTTGTTCCACCTTACACAGCGCAACAGTTACATTTAAGGTGGAGCGGAAAAATTCAAACAAGAAGCTGGCGAAGGAGAAGCTGACTTCAGCCTTGTAGAAAAGTCGATCATTGAGGTATATTTTACAAGAACCCATTCAACTTTTGAGGAAAGGCTTCCTGCCAGAGATGTGAGAAAAGCAGCTATAGATGAGCTAAAGCTTAAAGCAGAGCAAAGTTAGTCTGTGTTTTCATTTATATTTTTAAGCCAACATTAGAACATACTAAGACATTTTTACAGCCAAGATGGTGAAACATTACTTAAACAAATGGATATAAAATGTGGTTCCCAAGGGGGATTGATTTTTTGTTGAAAGGACATTCGGGATGCCAACCCCTGGTCTATATGTTCCATATATAGAAATTAAGCACAAGACTCTTCTTCTTGAGATGCATGATGTAGATTATTAAGAGTGTTTAAGCTATTATATTTATAGCTAAGTGCAGGCCTTTTTGAGTGGGAATGGATGCCACTGACAAAAATAAAACTTCACTGAATTATTCCATTCAGGAGGCCTGTTTATAGAACCAAGTTTACGAGAGTAGCGTGCTTTAATAAGAAGAGAATTTATTTGGAATCAATTTCATGACTGACAGGTTCATTCACACCTCTAGTGCCCAAGCACTGGAATAGAAGGAGAAAATCTCAGCGCTCGTAGCAGACATGCACCATTAAAGTCACAGTAACCATATCAGTGTTTCATTCTAATGGATTAAGAGAGGTAAATGCAACTGAAAACAGAAAGTTGATATGTTACAATTCATTATTATTATTATTAATTGATTATGGGGACACAAACCCACACAAAAGTGGACCTCAGGGAAAAAAGAAACAAAATCATGAGCTACATTTTTCCTTCATACTTTTGTTATATTTTGCAACATTGAGCTTGAAGTTTATCAAAGTGATTTCTTTATTACAAAAATCAGATTTTTCCTGAGTTGACAGCTTTCTTCTCCAAAATATTCTTTAAAGCACATACCAAAGGTGGTTTAAACAATGATGAGCACTTACATCATAAGGCGATAAATTGTGTGGGCTTTGTTATAATTCCCAAGCTGGCACTCTCGTAAATGCTGTCACAAATATTTTCATGTGATATTTTTCTCAAAATTAAAAACATTTATAAAGCCAGGTGTACCCAAACTTTTGAAAAGCAGCGTATGCGTTGTTCTGACAAGTGCTACAGACGGCCTTAGGGACCAAAAGAGTCACTAACCAAACCCAGGTCAATGGTAGGGCAGAGGCCAAGGTCAAAGTGCAAAAGGTAATAGGCTGAGTTCAGCCAGTCAGCAGGTGCTGAGACCAGAACAGTGCTGCTGGCTTAAGTGGACTGGCACCACTCACTGTTTTTTTTGGTGTTAGTAAAGATAGCTTTAGACGATGTATCTAATATATCACAGTATGTATCTAATATATCAAGGCTTCAAACCTTTTGATTGAGCTCTGTTATCTCTCAAAGGCACATTAACTCAAGCTGAATGTCCCGTCGATCATGCCTTTAATTACAGTCCTAACTAAGCCTTGATCGATGCCATTGATGTTTTGCATGTCAATACAAGCTAATGTGTTGTGACTATTAGTGAACTGTCAACACATATGATAATAATGAAATACAACTCCTTTATTTATTGACCTCCTCATCCGATCACCGGGTTATCCACAAGACAGCTACACCAGTTGCAAAATGCACAACCAATATAGTGATACAAATCTTTAAACCTCTAGCACCATGAATTTACTACTTCCCCTGATTTCTCTGTGAAATCACTTGTTCATTACACATTCAGGCCAAAGCAATGTGATTTAAAGAAGTTTCATAAGACAAAATGTATGAAGGCAACGCTTGCAGGAAAGACATGAAATATTCTAATAAATATTGCCTCTGCTTAGACCATAATAAAATACAAAGTTAAAGACGAGCATTTTCAAACAGGGATTAAGCAAGGTGCTGGGTGATTGTGTTTTGCAGACAACACTGCAGCATTTACCAAAAGGGGATAACAGTTTCCTCCAGATTAAACCATCCTGTCAATGTTACTGAAACTTAATCCTCATGCTTTATGTACAATAATAAATAAAAGTCAGAGATCAACATTCATTTATTTTATTTTCAGTCAAAATTGACAGCTCAAGTTATTCAAAATGTTATTCATTTTTCTGTGTAAGGAAAAATGCAAGAAACATACATAACAGACAACTACACAAAAGTCTCAATAACTAAATAAACTATCAACATTTACTATAGTCTAGCCTTTGCTTTCATTACAGCTTACATTCTTTTTGGTAAACTTGCTTTCAGTTTTTCAAAGAAATCTGCAGGGATATTTTTTCACACCTCCAGAAATCCATCTTGAAAAACTGGTTGCAATTTTTGCTTCTCACGATCTGAGTAATTCCAAGTACTGTTTATCTGATGCTAACAGTTTTGGTGATCTATCAGGTCTTGCACGGTTGTTAGGAGTTCTGTTTTCTCTGTATCTTTTTTCCTTTTTTGACCTCCAGTTTGGAAACTCTTCTTTTATTTATTTTCCTTTGACTTTCCTTTCCTTATACCAATGGATTACCTTACATTTAATGTCTTCAGAAATATCTCCTAACATGAATAACTTGAGCTTAATAGCCATTATGACTGGAAATTAAATAAATAAAAACCGACATTTTTACAGTACTGTATAACAGAGTTTTATTGTGGCTGTTATGAAGTTTTATGGCCTATGGACTGAATTACCTCAAATTTGTTCATTTAACTCTCTTTTAATTGTTTTGTCCATAGGGTGGGTGGCACACATTCCACAACAACACTAACTCTTATATTGTTGATGATAACTGGTCATATTACTGAAACATACTTGTAATAGAGAACTTGTGCATGCCGCAGACAAAACAATATATTTCTTCATCTTTCTCCAGAAGTCTGGAGAATATTGGCTATAAGTCTGCAGCACTCAGCACAGGAGAGGAGTTATTGATTAGGCTATACAGCTAATTCCTTCCCCCCCTTTGGTTTTGACTTTCCCACACTGTGAGGGGCTGTAAAATTAAATACAATTTGTTTAATAAAACATAGACCACTTAAATTGTCTGAAATTGAGGCCAAAATTAATGAAAGGTAATGCGCCATATAACATGGAGCAGGTTGATGTTTAAGCACACACGACAAAAAAATAGAAAGAAGGATGACTCCTGTAGAGTATGTGCACAGATTTGATTAAATTACCTTGTGCAAAGTCAAACAGCAGAGTCAGACTAAAAAAATTTTAAATCTTATGCTGCAAAAATGCAGTCATATCTTCTACAAGGTAATCTTTTCAAGAGATGGCAAAAATACTCTTAACTTTTATGGAAACTAAAGGATTTTTTAAAGTGATTTTTGATTGTTTCTGTTGGTCCATACATCATAAAATGTAGCTAAATGAAAACTGACCAAACTGAGATACAAGCTTTTGTTCTGACAGGGAAAATACATGTAAACCCATGGATTATGATTTTGTATTTCAGGAAAATACAAAATGCAGGCTACAGTTTATAATACTAAATGGAGACACTTTTTCCCAATGAATTAATTCAAACAAAGGATCTGTGATGGTTCCAGGGCTTTCTGTTTGAGCACAGCTCACACAACTGTGGCAAAATAACAGACTATTTCCTGGCTGCTGGTGGAGCTGTAGTTTCTCTGTTTTTCTTTTAAATCAAATCAGTGCCATAAGGACCCACAGGCTAAACTAAACAAACTAAATAAATACAAAACAGCCAGATGACATCAAAACATAGCATTAAACTTCCAAAGAGCTGTATGTCAATGAAACCGAGAAAAATATTTTTCAGATTTCCATTGTTGTCTAGCCAAATGTTAACATGTAAGTGAAGCGGTGCACAGACATCAGTCAATATCAGTTACTTATTTAACTTCTCATTTTGGCAGAACCTTAAAGATGTTTTTTCTCAGTTTCACTGTTTCACTGGCATAATTATTGCTAAGGTAAGGCATGTCTTGACCAGCTGAAGTCCACTTCCACTTACCTTCTTCTTGGCCCTCTGTTATGCAATGGCGGATGGAATCTGTGAGGCCTAGGCTGGCAGCACTTGGCAGGGGTCCGAGTAGGACAGTGAGGGGCACGTGTGTTGAGGGCTCGGCTGGTTCTTTACCCTGCTCTTGTGCCTCTGTCCCACTCTGAGGCCCCTGCTCCAGCTCAGGAAGCATCTGCATGAAGTCCTGGTTGAGGTGCTGGGCTGCAGCCTCCATGTCCTCATCCTCCAGATCTTCATCTCCAGCAAGCTCAGAGGCCAAAGACAGGCTGTCATTATGTGTGTCTAGCAGAAATAGAGAAGGTTGTTAAAACAGGCCCTCAAACAAGTGGTTCGTTAAAAGGGCTGTTTATTTGGTAGTACAATTATGCATTATTGTTCCTGTACAGTTGCACCTACTGGAGTTGCACCTAATGAAGTTGTTCCTGCCTTTTAACAATTAAGTGCATCTATCATGTGGATACTGTTGTTACAGATTAGCGCGTTTAACCCAATTATCAATAGAAAGGGACCCCAGTTGGACCAACAATGACCAGATATTAGTTTGGGTGATGGACTATTCTCAGCACAGCAGTGACACTGACATGGTGCACGCACCAGTTTATGAGATGTTGGTGAAGTGGTCCTGTGTTCAGAAAATGACCACAGATAAAGGGAAATTATTCATGGAAAAAACAGCTATAATCTCTAAGTATATACCTGCAAGGTACAGTGGCCAGTGCATATACATTTCTTTAAGTGTAATCAGAGTTTGTTCTAATATGGCTGTCTAATTGTACCAAAATAATCAAACTACACAGTATGAAATACACTAAAAACAGACTGTACCTTGTACATTCCTACGCAGTAAAATAATGTTTTTTCTGTCATACAGAAAAAAAAGACACACCGAGATTGAACAAACACACCCTCACACAGGCCTTCATGTAGTGTATGGTACCTTCTCTAGTGTAGGCAGCATAAATCCCTTTCAGTTTGGGCCTGCTGTTCTCCAGCTCTGTCTCAATCTCATCCCGATATGAGCTGATCTCACCTATGAAATCACAAACAACACATTGCTACTCACTCAGCCTCTAACAGACTGCATCTTTTCTCCATCACAGAATGGACAGCATGATGCCAACAAAGCTCTCATTTTACATTATCTATAGTTTTAAATGTTCATCAGCCACATAACGCAAATAAATGTGTATGCTGAACATAATTAAAAAACATTTAATACACCAAAAAGGCAGTACAGGCGTTTTGGTATTTTCTTGGCCAAATTCCCTCTCTGAAATAGCCTGACTGAAAAAAACACAATTATGCAAAATGCCATTGTATGACAAATGCAACCAACATCTAAAACTGAACCTTGGAGGTGTGAAAAAATAAATATCCCTTTATTTTCTTTGAAAAACTGCCTCCTGAAAAACATGCAAGGTATGATAATTGAACAATTCTGCTGTTTCTTGACACTGAAAAATTAATGACTTGTACTTAATGACTTAAAACTAGTGACGAGTGGTCTCTGACTATTGCACAGTATTGTGTAATGGTGTGTTGTTTAGTTCCTAGTTATTAAAATGATAAGGAAGCGATACACCCCTATCAAAAATCTCTACAACACTGGTCAATAAACTCAAAAACATCTGTGTTTGTACCTGCCATGGTTGGCTAGAGGATCTTGTACCATAACACCATCATATCAGATACTGGCCAGTAACTTTAACTTTAGGGAAGGTTGTAAATCAGTCTTCTAGTTTTTTTTCACAACCAACCAATATCTCCACATGATGCAAGAGAACTAAGGTTCAGCATTAAATGTGGCAAAAGCTTTAGTGATAGTAAGAAGCATGTCAGGAACATTTTGTGTGAAATGTGTTATGTTCTTTTCATTAGAACTCCCCCACTGTTCTGCATGCATGTGGCATGTCATACATTCATCCATTGAGATTTTTATAAGTGACATCTCCAACTGATGCCATGCAATTTCATCATATGAACGCAGTGTGATCAAACAAAAATTGATTCAATTACCAATATGCTTGTTCAACCACAAAAATGCAAGTGACAGACCCCAGATGAAAGCTTTTAAAGGCCGAAAAGGAAAAGTAAAACTTCAGTGGGTGCTCAGACATCAAGACATAAATCAATATCTTATTTCAGTTGGGCAAACTAACCTTGATATTCATCAAGCTTCTTGGCCAGTTCTTTCTCCAGCTGAAATGAATGAGTGAATTTTATATTAAAAGGACAGCTGAGGAACTGAACAAGACAAAAACCTTTGAACATACAAGAGACAATGTAACATGACAGCCAGTTGTCTTTATAGCATACATATAACTAACATTAAAGGGAATAATGCTGTATGCACCTTTACCTTTGTGGGTCATGTTATGATTCTGTTAGTGCACCAACCTGCTGCATCTTTAACTTCTTCTGACCAGCAACAAAAGAAGGGGGATCACACTCTGCTTCCAGGTCCACTCGCATGAACTCATCAATAGTGAGATGACTGGTGGGTGTGTCCTCAAATTCTGTCAGCCTAAGGAGAAATCATGTAGATAAGTATAATGACCAATCTGACTGTCTTTAGTTATTATTATATCTACGTACCGGTATGGTTAATTAATCTTGTACCATCAGTCGTTTCTCACTCAACAAATAACTGATCAAGAGCAAATTTACTACATTTTTTTTCTTAGTATTAATTTTTCAGTGCAGGCAAAAGTAGAAAACATATTTAACAGACAATTACACAGATGCATCATCAACTAAATAGAATTTTAGTATTTATTCAGTATTATTCATTATTTATAATCAGTATTTTGTCTGTCTACTATTATCTCACATCTCAAGTTCAGTCTTAGAAATGTATTGCATTTTCTACTTCTTACAATCCAAGTAATCCCAAACACATTCAGTGATGTCTGGATTCTGGGTTCTGAGAACACCAGCAACTTCTTTATTTAATTTGCAGAAGTCTCCTGTTCCTTTTCTCAGTAACACAGTTCTCATAGTCGAAGGATGGACAGATCTAAAGCAAGAGTAGAGCTTGATTTTCATCTCAAACACAAAGGCTTTAAGTGCTATTTATGTGACGATAACTGTTTTTTGTGATCTACCAGATCTTGCATGACGGTTAGGAGTCCCATTTCCTCTATATCTTTGAATTATTTTTTCCTGTTATATAAATTTTCCTTTGACTTTTCCCTTCCTTATAAAAGTGGAGTATATGTAATCTCCTTAAAAATATCTCTTGAAAAATGAAACTTGTACTTGGCCGTTTTATTCCATAGCCCTGTATGTCAGTATATTATGTATATATGTGTATAAAATTATTCATAACTCTTCATCATGCAGACAAACCTAGCAAAGCTGTAGAAAACCTCAAAGCGATAAGAAAACATGTTAGGGAGTCTTAAAAACTATCTAAAAAAGATAAGGACAGTAAGTACAAACACCAGCACTCCTCAGATCCAATTCCAACTAGTCTTATACATAATAAGCAATATTAGAGAAGTCAAACTATACACTCACCCAAAATGTACAGTCACTTACCTTTTCCTTAAAGTGGCCTCACACACCTTCACCACACGTATTACTTCCTTCACCGTGCGGCGGAACTCATGCATGCGGGCCGCCACCAACAGAGCTGCAAAATTGAGATGTGATCCATTTGCTACGTTTTATAAATACACTCAGGCACAACCTCAATACATTTTCTATTTACTAATGGTAATGAGAAAACATTTTCTGAGTGCTCCTGTACCTTTACATGGCATCGCAATAAAGCTTCTAGAGCACTGTATACAGAATTCGTAAACACAGCGCATACAATTAGGCTGTAATACTGTTTACCAAATGCTGTATGGTTCTACAGTACATGACACCAAGACAAGCCTCCACATGCTTTTGCGATTCCACTGCCAGTGTTACAGCTCAGTCCACACAATGGCCTCCGCTATATTTATGGAGCTCTACAATAACTCACAAACCGGAGCTGAATCAATAAAGGCTTAGATACATGTTGCCCACATTATGGAACCAGGCCAGGTTCTTTTGTGAAGTTCAACAACTACCTTCTGTGCTATTACAATGGAAACTTTATCACTTTTTGAGGATGGAAAGTGCTTTCCTTTTTGCATTTACTCTAAACTTTCTCTCGGGTTGATCAACGTCAATGCTCAGAAGCCCCATCTAAACTTACCGCCTTCTCCTGAATACTGTGAATGATTAATGATGAATTATTAATTATTCAGATATTGCAGTAGCGGATGTAGGAGGGAACATAAGACAGTGTGAGAGAGTGAGAGTGTGAGAAACAGAGAGAGAGAGAGAGAGAGAGAGAGAGAGAGAGAGAGAGAGAGAGAGAAAGCAGAACTGCAGGAACTTTGCATGCTATTCTGAAGCGAGGGCATCTTGCTGACGGCAGAGTACGAGGGCTTAAATGCTGGGCTTCAGACGAAAGGCGAAGAGGTCTAAGCAGCAGAACTGAATGTGCAGCGCTCCAAGTTCAGGCTTGTTATGTAATGCTGCAACTCTGTTCCAGTTCCCATATCAAACTTTCAGCCTGGTAAGGGTTTGTTCACAGTTTGGTAAAAGCACTCAGCAATGAACTTCAATAACATGTCATGACATACTGTACCATCTTTCAGTCACACAAAGGAAAATTCAGCCAGTCTTTCCTCTGGTATGCTCAGTGCAATAATCATATATTCAAAACAATGTGATGAAACCAGTGACTCAGAGTGTAAACGGTAAAGGTTGTAATCTTTACTATTGCAAAATGAAAAGCAAGCCTGTCCAGCACATCATTTAGCTGATAAATGTGGTTGATGTTAGAGTTTCCCAGAAAACGGCATTAGTAGATGTCCCACTGGTAAAGTACCAATAATATCTCTTTAAATGATGGCGGACTATGATGCTAAAGAGGTCTAATAACTAGGTAAAACAAGTCATTATTACAAAATTTTATGTATATGAAGCATTTTGGACCCCATTACTTAAAGTATGTAACAGTCCAGGTATTCATAGCATTCATAGCTCAGATTTTATCAGTTATTAGTAGGGATGGAAATGAATAATTGTTAAATGTTAATTGTTAAGTAAGTGTTCAACCAATACTCCTGTTTAAGAAGTTCATTTAACTTTATTTAATTCCCAATAAACAACAATTCCTATTTGGATAGTCAGGTTTATCATCAAACTTGAATAACCCTTTTGGACTGTACTCATGAGGGCACAATAGGCAATTGGTTAGAAACATGCATTAAATTTTTTTTTTCCAAAATCAAGTACTAACCATTTTACAATATTTTATACAGGGAAAATGCTTTTTTTGCTTTTTGGTAGTTATTACAATTTTGCATTGGTGACATTATTTCATATTGGCCTTGTTGGTAACATTAGGTACCTGCACCACACAATCCAGACGGCCGGCGTCCTGTGTGCATCCAATCCCTCTTCATCCTCTGCAGCAGCCTCAGAGCAGTCATGGACACCTCATGGGTCTTTTCTCCAAACTCCAACATGTGGGCAAAGCGTGGAATATACAGACATGGATCTAAGGACAAGGAACATATAATCAGAATAGACGTTCCAGATTTAGTCTCCCAAAAAGTGTCTTTCCAAAAATCTTGCTGACCTGTAGCAAGAGAGTGCAAAGTAAATGGACAAATGATGTTAGTCAGCCAGAGTATATTCTAAAAGCTTGTGTGCTGAACAACCAGGCTAACCAAAGAAGGGCCACTTCATTTGTATCCTATTGCAGGGTTTAAATACATACAACTTCTTCACTGCTCTCTTTGACATTAGGGTGAACCTACACCACTGCTTTTCTATAGGGAGCTCTCTTAGTGGCTTGGCTTAAGAGTCACTCTGAGGGAGCAAAAATCCCTCACTTCCACCTTCTTCAAAGTCCTTGGGTAAACTCATTCCACTGCCCCACTAAAGTACACATCATGGATGTCCTAATAACAGGAAAATGAGTTCAGCTCACAGAACCAGTCTGTTACAATCCTATCTGAGGAAATGCTGTATAGACTCCACCTGTGCTTGAGGGACAGTAAAATCCCCCAAGACCTCTTCTGTCGCTCGTCTTTTCCTGACTTATATAGGCAATTTTATACTAAATTATCATATTAATACACCGAAGCAACAGTGAAGAAGCTGATCTTTCTGTGTCATCTGGGAAACAGGAAGCAGCAATTTCAGGAAAATTAAATTTCTACATGTGACAACTCTGAGACGTTCTGTACTACACTAAGATAGAAATTGATCTGGAAGCCTCTATTTCACCCAGGCTATTGGGTTTGTGTGATTTGCGGGAGTGTGCAGCTGTCGAAGGCTGATTAAAAAAGGTGATGAATGAATGTGGGAAGCAGGAGGGTCTCTAACAATCAGAGTCATGGGATGTTTCAGCCAATCAGAAAGCCACAACACTACCACAGAAAGAAAAAACATGAGTCGTGGTGGGGATTTAGTGTTTTAAAAATTGAAAAGGAATCCCTGATGCAACAAGCTACACATTACTGAGCTTCTACACAAGCTCAGTATATATGTTCAAAAAGTGTGCCCTTCAATTTTCGCTGAACAAAAAGTTCCTATTATGCCACCTTGTATTCTACAGCTTTTCAGATTTCAAATGAAGAATAGAAAGCTGTATAGCATTGTAAGTAAAGTTATAATAAATTTAATACACAGAATGCATTGTATTTCAGAAGTGATTCTTGAGGCAGATGAGTTGACAAAAAATATAATTTCTGTCTAATTACAGTATTTCTCATTTAATAATATCTATTTGATGTCTTCCTGAATACTTAAAAGACTGAATAGGACACCTAAAAATACCTACAGTTGTCAAGTTGATATTTAACCAACCTGACAAGCCCAGTACTGAACCCAAAAAAGTTCATTTAAATTTGCCAACAGAGGAGTTACACCACAGAGAATATCACACATGCACACAGAATCATTGCTTTCTGTGTTCTACCTTGTTTTCTATCACTATATAAAAGATGCATGGGGCTTGTTTGTTGGTTGCACCATATTTTTCTCTGAGCAAACATATGAACTCATTCACAGCGCAGTTTGGATTATCACGTCCGATTAGAAACATCCTTGTTTCTAAGCTCACTGTCCATTTTATCTGCTCCACTTACTATATAGGTGCATTTTGTAGTTCTACAATTACAGACTGTAGTCCATCTGTTTCTCTGCATACATTTACATTTGCATTTTACATTTACAGCATTTAGCAGATGCTCTTATCCAGAGCGACTTAGAAGAAGTGTTTTGTCTATCTAGAGAAAGTATCTTTGCTAGCTACCAATAGGTTAGAGAGAAAGCTAGTCCTGAGCTTAGATACTGCTAGAAATGAAAAGTCACTGTTGATACAGAGAGAAAAAGAAACAGAGTTGAACACAGAACAATACAATACATTACAATCAATACTTAATTGCATACTTCGTTAGCACCCTTTTTACCCCGTTCTTCAGTGGTCAGGACCCCCATTAACCCTCACAGAGCAGATACTATTTGGATCATTCTCAGCACTGCAGTAACACTGACATGGTGGTGGTGGTGGTGTTAGTGTGTGTTGTACTGGTCTGAATGGATCAGACACAGCAGTGCTGCTGGACACACACTGTGTCCACTCACTGTCCATGCTATTAGACACTCGTACCTCGTCAGTCCATCTTGCAGATGTAAAGTCAGAGACGATAGCTCATCTGCTGCTGCACAGTTTGTGTTGGTCATCCTCTACTCCTTCATCAGTGGTCACAGGACACTTTTTTTTGGTTGATGGACTATTCTCAGTCCAGCAGTGACACTGAGGTGTTTAAAAACTCCAGCAGCACTGCTGTGTCTGATCCACTCTGACCAGCACAACACACACTAACACACAGCCACCAAGTCAGTATCACTGTAGCGCTGAGAATGATCCACCACCCAAATAGTACCAGCTCTGTGAGGGTCCATGGGAGTGCCGACCAATAAAGAACAGGGTAAAAGTGGCTAACAAAGTATCAGAGAAACAGACGGACTACAGTCTGTAATTGTAGAACTACAAAGTGCACCTATATAGTAAGAGGAGCAGATAAAATGGACAAAGAGCGTAGAAACAAGGAGGTTGGTCATAATGTTATGCCTGATCGGTGTATTACTGACTCTATTTAATCTGAGCACTGACAAAATGTACCTTTGTCACTTATATTCAGATGAATGTAATTACATGTTATGGTAGTTTGTGAGTTCAGACCATGCCTTTAACATGGTGGTACCATGAGTCAAGACTGGTTGAGGGAACTCTGAGAACTTGGGCTGGAGTTCTGGGTGGCTTCTGCCTGTAGCTAGAAGGCCAGTAGGACTGAGGAACAGGGAGGAGATGGGGTGGCGGTGGGGACTGCGAACTCTTAGTCATGGGAATGGAAGACAAGGATGTAATTTTAAAGGCCATTAGATTGGAAGAAGGAGGGGCATGTTTCTCCCCCAATCTACATTCATGACATAAACTGAATGAAAACCTATGAATTTTCAGCTTTGTTAGATCACATTACACACGTATCGACCACATCATGAGGAAAGTGTGTTAATAACAGAGAATAGATCAAATTCCAGAAATTGTCCATTTTGTGTCAGCCTTAAAGGGTTCATCACTGCACAAGTTATTATTATATGCAGAAAAACAAAACTATTAATATGATTACAAACATTTGAATGGTAGTGTATCTCCTCCAGCAAGAGCATAACTGATCTGAAACAACATTAGCACGACTGATATTATAACACTGGAACTCTCCCACTGTGTACAGATGGACTAAACCTCTTAGGGCTTCCCAACATTTCCACCCCATTTATCCACTCATTCTTAGCTGAGGACATTTTTTTTTTTTCCCCCCAATCTTATTTTTTTTACAGCTATCATTTAGGTCAATGGCAAATTTCCATATACAGTGAACAGTAAAGTAGTATTCTGCTCTATAATTTCATGTTTGCCAACCTTGCATACATGTAACTGCAAATTCACTGTGAACGAGCTATTCAGCCTTTTAAATCTATAGTGTGAGAACGTAAACATAATCCTAGGAGTCTCCTGAGCCCATGTGACCCTGTGATGGAGTAAAATTATGCTGAAATGGATTTATGTGTCTTTAGCTGAAACACTGATGGGAAGCACATATGTCTAGATAAATCTGATTAACTTTGATATCTAAATCCAGTGTTTAGACGAAACAGTGAAAGAGCTGCGTTCAGAAATAAGTGTTTTCTGATATAATTAAATAAATATTAAATTACTGTTCCACTGTATTTTGGAAAGAGGTTTTTTGAGCAAATGCTCATAACTTTAACAGTGTAGTATTTCCTGAGAATGCTGTAACAGTTACTTGATGAAACTTTTGGCTGGCAAAATAACTGTTGTCTAGGTTGTATGTTGTTTAAGCCTCTTAACCCAGGCCATCCGCTGATAAACCCCTCCAAATGATCCATTTCGTAACGCCGGGGCCCTCTGTTGGAAAGCCGGGAAAGCGAGCTAGAAGCAGGACGTAAGCCCAACCCCCCTCTCCCAGAGCAGGCTCCGGATTTAACATGGCTCCTGGCTGCGACCGAGCGTCCACAGACCAAACCTGAATGTATTCCTCTGTCACCTGGGCCTCCCTCTCTTCAACAAGGTAATGAAATCCAAACTACATACAGCCGTGCGGTCACTCCGACCGTTTTCGTGCTGAATCTCGTGCGAACCTCGGCAGTTAAAAGCTCGACTACCGTCCGTTTGGAGAACTCCTCTGTGTAAACGGCTCATCCGTACTGTTGCTACTTTATCCCCTTTTACTGCGCGCCGGTCTGCCTCTAAAAAAAGACCTTCTCTGCGTCGGTGGGCATTTTAGCGATTGAAATTCACCGCGTATGCCAACAGACCAGATCTTGAGCTGTTTTGGTGCGGAACAGTGGCGAGTGCACTTCGTTTCAGATGTTTATCCCGGTAAACCCGTTTATAAATGTGGAGATATCACTGGGAATGTTGGCAAACTAAACGATCATAGACGCTCCTTGATCTGTATGTGAAGTGTCCGGTTCCGCACACACTCGGTTACTGCCCTATATTTGTGATCGAGCTCTGCCAACGGCCAGTCTGTTTGAAAGTAACTTCGCAAAATGGTCCTGGTAGCCTTGCACAAAAACTACCACCACACACCAACACTACTGTTTCTGAACAGAATTGAGCCGTTTCGCGATTTTTTTGTAGCTGTTTATGCGTCTTTCCCGCTGTAATGAACACAGCGTAGTCTTTCTGGTTTCTTTTTTCACGATCATGTCGGTGTGAATGCTGACGTGAACGTATATTGTCAACACCGCCGCAAGGGTTAAATCTGCTGCTTTGGCTGTACGGGAATATTATGGCGAGAATGGGCGGGGTATTCGGGTCGTGGGAGGAGCCCCGCGTCGTATAACGTAAGCGCGTCCGTAAATCTGATTGGCCGGCGCACGGCTTGGGCGTGTGCTTTGGCCACACAAAACGAGCCTTTACAATACAGAAGGAGTGATAGAGAGGAGCCGTTCAGAGGCGACGAGCTGAGCTCGTGCATGATGGCAACAACAGTGTAGCGTTTTTAATCAGCAGTATCAGCAGAGGCTCCCTGTTGACTTTTAGTTGTTTTTCTTCTGGTCGTATGAAAGACGCCTAGAGAGGCCGCAGCGCTTCGTTTGCTGTTGGTCTGGAGCTCGACAGGCGGTGTTTTCTCCGCGATCGAGGATGCGATGAGAAAGAGGAAAAAGTATTGCCTTTGGAATAATTCCGCTGGACCGATGCGCGTGTGTTCCCCCGTTTTGTTGCATCTATAGAGAGCAGCGTTATGGGAGCGCGTAGGCTGCAGCCCATGTGAAACACGGGACGTGTCGTTCAGAATTAAACCGCAGGGCGCCTGTCAGTACCCCTGCCTTTCAATCAGCCTAACAGACTGGAGGATTTATTTGCTGATGCCAACATCTCCAGATTGCCTGTATGGCCGGATCATGAAGTTTCTGACGTTTTTCCTTCTGCTTCCAGAGACCCTAAAGAGGACTAGAAAGAGTGGGAAAGAGCCCGGCAAGCTGCCAGCATGCTATGAGATCGTGACTTTGTCCTTGAAGAAGAAGATGGCTGCAGAACTGTATCCTGCAAGCATAAACACCAATCTGCCAAACAGCAACGGACCAGCAGTAACTGCTGCCAGCAAAAAGAGCATCGTTCAGGTGACCCAAACAGTGACCACCCCGACATCCACCGCCACTCAGCAGAATATCAACAATAACAACGTCGAGACTGCCACCTGGCAGGCTACTCATCCAACGCTGCGAGAACGGTAAAGGCACATTTTAACAGTTTTCCTTTCAAGGCTCGACTGTAATTATGAACATAATTTAATGCTGTTATCTATTTTCCAGGAATGCTTTGATGTTCAATAACGAACTCATGGCTGATGTTCATTTTATTGTGGGTCCCCCTGGCGAGTCCCAGAAAGTTCCAGCACATAAGGTAAACACAGTGTGATTTAAGCTTTGTGTTACTTGAGGTCAGTTACTGTCAAAGAGGTTTCACCCAATGTGTTTTCCATTGGTTCTTTCAGTATGTATTGGCGGTGGGGAGTTCGGTGTTCGGTGCCATGTTTTATGGGGACCTAGCTGAAGGCGAATCAGAGATTCATATTCCTGACGTGGAGCCTGCTGCTTTTTTAATCCTATTGAAGTAAGCTCTCCTATTATATTCTTCTATACAATTTACTGGTTTATTCACATGATGAATTGAATAATTATTTTTGTGGTTGTGATAATATCTATTCAAGAAAAGACGATTTTCTCATGACCTAATCTCACTTTGTCCCTTCAGATACCTGTACAGTGATGAGATTGAACTGGAGGCGGACACAGTGCTGGCCACTCTGTACGCCGCCAAGAAATATATAGTGCCTGCCCTGGCCAAGGCTTGCGTCACCTTCTTGGAGACCAGTCTGGAGGCCAAGAACGCCTGTGTGCTGCTGTCCCAGAGCCGGCTGTTTGAAGAGCCTGAGCTCACCCAGCGCTGCTGGGAAGTTATTGATGCTCAGGCTGAGCTGGCTCTCCGCTCTGAAGGCTTCTGTGAAATTGACCTGCAGACTTTGGAGATCATCCTGAAGCGAGAGACTCTAAACACTCGGGAAGCCATAGTCTTTCAGGCTGTCCTGGACTGGGCTGTGGCCGAATGCAAAAGGCAAGGACTGGGCCCAACGGCTCGCAACAAGAGGGCAGTGCTGGGCAAGGCCCTCTACCTTGTGCGTATCCCGACCATGACACTGCAGGAGTTTGCAGATGGAGCAGCGCAGTCGGATGTGCTGACACTGGAAGAGACTCATGACATTTTTCTCTGGTACACAGCAGCCAATAAGCCCAAACTGGACTTCCCACTGACAAAGAGGAAGGGGCTGACGCCACAACGCTGCCACCGTTTCCAGTCCTCCGCTTACCGCAGCAACCAGTGGCGCTACCGTGGACGCTGCGACAGCATCCAGTTTGCTGTGGACAAGCGGATCTTCATCGCAGGACTGGGCCTGTATGGCTCCAGTGGTGGAAAGGCAGAGTACAGCGTCAAGATCGAACTGAAGCGCCAAGGAGTGATCCTGGCCCAGAACCTGACTAAATTCATTTCAGATGGTTCTAGCAGCACCTTCTCCGTGTGGTTCGAGCACCCGGTTCAGGTGGAACAGGATGCCTTCTACACAGTCAGTGCTGTGTTGGATGGGAATGAGCTCAGCTACTTTGGGCAAGAGGGAATGACAGAGGTGCAGTGTGGGAAGGTGACCTTTCAGTTCCAGTGCTCTTCAGACAGTACAAATGGCACTGGTGTGCAGGGAGGTCAGATCCCAGAGCTGGTCTTCTACGCATGAAATGTGTAAGGATGGCCTTATTGAAGTGCATTCCGCCCATCTGGATTTGGATGCAATGAACACATGGAAAGTACAGGGTCCTAAGAGGCTCTTGCCTTCTTTTCAATGTAGCAGTGGAGGACAATTGAATGGCAAAGCCTGTTCATGCTAAAACAGACTCTTCTTAGACAAAGTATGAGTGAAGGAATGCTCCTCTGCTTTATTTATTAAAAAAGAAGTATATTTGATTTAATTATTGATGCTGCGGCATGCAGATCTATATAAATATATATAAACAAAGATATAGATGTATTGCACTCCTGGTGGCTCACCACTAGCGTTTGTGTTTTGTACATAACCTGAGGCTAATTTGTTTACAGCTTGATGCTGACTGACAAATGAAATGTCTTGTATTAGTGTGCAGCTTACTAAACTGCAGATCATAAAGGTTTTTGTGATTCAAACTGCAAAGTTGTCGCCCTCTGTTTTACTTCAGTAATGATCTTGTTCACTAGTCGAATAACTGGAATGTTAAAACACCAGACTCTCCAGTATTAAAACCATCCTAACCCAAAAGTGTTCAGACACACATTAGCACAGTTGTACAAAAAATGACCTCAGCTGTCTTGTTGGGGTTAAGACAAACATCTGGTCTCTGACTCTTTTGTGCATTAATATATGTGAGATGAATACCAACACAAAAAGCAATTGCATCAGCTACAGCAAACCTGATCTGTATTAATGAGACAATGACTGTCATGTATGGGTGAAATATCTTCATAGCCCACATAAAGTAACCACTTTCCCTGCCAGGCTGCGGGGGAAACTGAATGGGGAGATTGTTTGAATTCAGCCCAAAGAATCTGCTGCAATGCTGTTTGCATTCTAATTGAGGGTTTAGTAAACGCAGAGCAGATGCAAGTTGGTAAAATGGCAGATTTTCAACAGACAAGGAGCTGAATATGAAATTAGAACACATGGAAAGCTGCTAATCGGTCTGTTTGCTGGGATTACAATAAGTGCATTAATATTGAGATCCTCCCAGATGCATACTTGGATAAAATCTAGCTCCCCCTACTTTAACGTAATGCATCAATGGAACAAAAGACATGAATTATCTCCATTGTGGTAAAGACAAACAAGAGAGGCTGGCCCAGAAAGACCGGGTGATGGAGTTGAAAGGATTTTAGATATGATGCAGTGCCCCCTATGTACTTGAAACCAGACTGCAACTCATTTGTGTAATTTCTTTGAAACAGATGGATAGTTCATTTTCAGCCATTACCTGAAATGTGGTGGAGTTATAGGAATTATACAGATGATGTGGACTGATTCAAAATATACAGTTGACACCCCACTCATTGCAGTCCATGTATCATTGTGTCCAAAAAAAACATGTATCTCCGTTTTTCTCTACATTGTACATACAGAAGACAGCAGTCTTCTTTTACACTGTGCAGACATTTCGTGATGAATGGACCAAAACAAAAAGAATGCTCCAAAATTATTTTTTTGACTTCTAGACTTAAATAAGTCTATATGATTTATAGACTATTATTACACTAATTTTACATGGATGATATTATGTTTTTGCCTTCTTCTGCAATGTTACTACTTTGGACATACGTATGTTAAAAACATATTTTTTGTGATGTCATATAAAACCTACATATTTACATACATCTACATATTCAGCCTAAAGCAGTGTAGCTCCACACATTTATGTTGAAAATAAGGAGTGTTTCAGACTGCTTTTTGGATGATGCAAAATACAAGGCAGCCACTCAGAACAGACATAATTTACATATATCAGCCTTAAAGGCTCAGTAACAGCCTTTTTAGTCCTAAGAAATAAAGAGAGTTTGGGAAATAGCCAAGTAAAAATGAATCATGATTGTTTTTGGTATATAAAGCTGCATGTATGCACCTCAGGAAACAAAAGTTAAAAAATTGATATTTTAAAATGAAAAAAATGGCACTTTAACTAACCTTAGTATAGTATGGAATTTAGAATGAAACAAAGAAATTGATGTCTGTGATATTAAACAAAGTCATCCGTCAGCAATGCTGTGTACATGTGAACAAGTAAAATGTAACTTTACCAACAGCAGGAGCGTTGATGCAGAGCTCTCTGGCCAACAGCAGGAAAGTTTTGCCCAGGATATAAACATTCACCTACAAAACACAGACAGAAATCATGAGACTGAACTTCACTGCCATCTTCAAGATCTGTTGAAGAGAATCTACAAGTACATTACATAGAAGCTCACTTTCTTGAGATTTATAATACATTTCACTTTACTGTAAGTATAACACTAATTCAACCTGCATTGTTTACTGCTTATGGCACAGTAAGGCAAGTCTAATTTTTTCTGGCTAAGAACAGTGTACAGTATGTGATGGGCAACCCAGTACTGTACAGAGGTCACGACCTCAGCAGCAGGTCTCTAGTTAGCCTGGCATGCCCAACAGGGTGGGGTGCCGTCAGAGCTGGGTGTGGCTACACTTGCTTAGAATTCATAGCATATTTTACCCTGGCTCTAACCCACCCTCTTAACATCCCTTCAACACCAGACAGGGTTCAAGGGTCTATGCTCCCAAGACAGCTGAGAGAGTAAAAATAAGTGTAATGCCAGCTGTGTACTCCTGAAATGCCTCCCCCTGGAACCACTAGCATTAAGGGCTATGCAATGTATGGTGTGTACAAAGCTGATCTGGCAAACAACCATTTGGTACAACAATAGCAGTATGTTCCCAGGCAATGTCAATAAAATTTATCATTCACTTCCTCAAACCACATGTACAGAATGTCTAGAGCTGTGTGTAGTCTTGTATTTCTGTTTCTGTTGAGTTGAAAGCTTTCATTTACATAGCGAGGTCCAGCTGAGACCAAAGCCTAATGCTCAGCAGGGCCCCGTCTCACAAGAAATGCAAGCATCTGAACATGATCAAATTTGAAAATATGAGACAGACATGCAACTAAATAAAACATGCAACTTTTTGAGGGCTACATTTTAGTATCACTCATATTTATACAAGAAATCACTTTGCATCATACATAATGTTTTGAGGATATGATTATTTTTGACTTTGCTAAATGCCCAAAAGTTTGTAGACACATGCTCATCCAATTCATCCTTGTTCTGAAATAAAGGGCATTGATAGGGAGTTTGTCCCCCTTTCCTGCAGTAACAGCCTCTACTCATCTGGGAAGGCTTCTAGATGTTGAAACATCGCTGTGAGGATTTGACTGCGTTCAGCCTCATGTGCATTGGTGAGGTCAGGTACTGATGTAACTTGGCACACTGATCTAGGGGTATAAGCCACGGTTTAAAATCATATACAGAACATTATTTGTTGAATGGCTCTTCCTTTATACTTTAGTTACTGTGCCTTTAAGACTGCAATAAGTAAATGACCTCTGTTCGTAATAGTTTCCCTGTACTGTAGCTCATTCAAAAAGCAGTCCGGGCTGAAACACTCCTTATAACTTGGAGCTTGACTGCTGTAGAATGAAGAGGCAGATTTATGTGAATGCGTTGTAACATTACAAAAGCAATTAATTGAATACAGGCTGTTTTTTGGAAACTAACTAGCAATGATATAGCCAAATTTTATCAATTGGAATGTGTTGCAGGCATCAAATTCAAAATGAGTGAATATTTGCAAAAAACAAAGTTTATCCGTTTGAACATTAAATATCTTGTCTTTGTAGTGTATTTAATTGAAAAGGATTTGCAAATCATCGTATTCTGTTTTTATTTATGTTTTACACAACGTCCCAACTTCATTGGAATTGGGGTTGTACATCTGGCAGACACTCTTACCCAGAGAAAACTACAACATAACCACATTAGGAGGTGTATAAACACAGCAATATAAGCCTTTGCAAAGGGCTCTAAGAGGTACAGCACACTTGCCCATGCTGGGAATCAAAGCCTACTCTAGTATGTGGAGGAATGTCCTATTACCCACTGCATTATCCTAGTTATTAGCCAAGAATTATACACCTAGACCAATTCAATAATTCTACAAGATAAAAAAAAGGTAAAAATGAATTGTGACTGTTTTTGGGACATAGGGAAATACAAAAAACACAAGAAAAATGTAGGCTATGGGCCATTTAAAGACCTAATAAAACATCTGAAAGCCAACCTGTAAGAGATCACTCAGGTCCAGGAGCATGTCTGCAGGTGAATTAAGGAAAAATGACAGCTACTCCAACCAAGAGAAGACTTGCAACACTAATGATCAACACACAACAGAGATGAAAAAATGTCACTACTTCAGAAACATCACATATTCAGTGAGTATTTGCACCCGTTAATGCCATTAATGCAAATCCAATATCTCTCATGCAGTAATTGTCACTTTGGATTAGTTAGGAATTTAGATTAATCTTTTCAAACTACCTTTGCGTGCCCGCAGGCCCGAGGCGATGTCTGAGCCTTACAATGAGGAAGGGATTCACCCTGTCCGTCTGCCACCACTACTCACCTGACAAGCACAGGCTCACTCACACCTGTGGCATGGAGTGTCTCCATGGTGACTAATTCCTTTTAAGTACAGTAGTGAGAGATTAGTACCACTGAAAGGGAAAGGCTAATCCTGTCTTATCAAGAGATAGTGAAGGCGATCAGTCTAAGGGCCTTAATTACGGCACCGATCTTGATAAGGATAACACATCAGTTTTGGGCAAGTGTTGCTCACAGCCATATAGGGAAAATCTGCATACAAGCCTGGCAAATGTAGCGAGGTAGATCTGGAATGCTAATGCTGACAGTCTAGCACAGTGCATTTTGGTTGATAACTATAATTATTTGGTAACTATGCACAGCTGAACTTGAAAGTTTTTTTTATTATTATTTAAATGGAAGTGGCATCATTTTTATAAAAAGTTCTGCATAGTTAACAGGCTAAAGATGTAAACATATTGAATTAATGGCATTTGGCTGACGCTCTTATCCAGAGCAACTTACAATTTGATCATTTTACACAATTGGCCTGACGGCATGTCTTTGGACTGTGGGAGGAAACCGGAGAACCCGGAGGAAACCCACGCAGACACGGGGAGAACATGCAAACTCCACACAGAGAGGACCCCAGTCGGGGAATCGAACCCAGGCCCTCCTTGCTGTGAGGCGACAGCGCTACCCACCATGCCACCGTGCCGTGAATATTAATTCAGAGCGGAATGATTTGAAACGATCAGTTCCAAAGAAACTCAGTCACAATTGTTGACACTGGTAGTGACAGGAACCAAATATCTGAAGTGTTTAATGCCTCTAATAGCACAGAATGGACCTCACACAAAGCTATTACACAAAATGGTTTCGAATACACTGCCTGATGCCCAAGACATTGTTCTGACACTTACACAAGAGTTATCTCTACAATAAAGATAAGGTTTTGTAAGAAAAAAGCAAAAAAACAGTACAAAGTATAAAGCTAAATGGTTTTGATTATACCATTATTTTACCATAATTAACATCACAGATAAAAGTTCAGACTACACATATTTGTATACATTTTGTATGGTAAATAAATTGCCTAATTTGTATTGCAGACATCAAGACCCCTGGTTCCTATCGGGTCAGCACGCCAAACCACTCTGAATGCCTTTGTGTCTCATTTTGTATTTATTTACTTATTTACTACTGTAACTGTGCCACACACATTAAACATTATTATTATTATTATTATTATTACTATTTATTACTGTAAGGCTTAGCTGGAGTTTACCCTGACTACCAAATGAGCCGTTCCCACTCCTCCGGGATGGGCTACCACACCCCAGTGGAAACAAATCAAGCACACAACGCTCTCTGCTTCTGCACAAGAACAGTCTAAGGAACAGGGTGGGACAGGGATAGAGGGTAATAGGTGCATGTTTATGCTGCGTGATGTAACATTGTGCTCTAGTAGGCCAGAAAGGCTTGAGCACAGAGCAGTGAGAGCAGGGAGAGGCTTTTCACAAAAGGAAATGAAATACAGATATATAACAGACAATGAAACATGGTAAACACAGAAACAAATGGGAGAAGTTCTCCTAAACAAACTGCCCTTAGTTAGACCCGACTAACTCTACGTCATACTGTAGATCATAAAGGCTAATGACTGCTATAAAAGAGAACCTATTTGTTCACATTTGGAAATGCCCATCAAAGATTCCATTTTAGATCAGTCAGCATAACTAGCACAAGTTTAAGAATAAAGTTAGTATGTGAAGCTTTCTTCAGTCAGACGCATGGTGGGCCACATCACTGCACAGTTGTTTTCTCCATACCATAATATCTAATTATACTCCTGAAAGGTTTAATAGCAAACTAGTGAAGTACAGATCAGCATGAACAACAAAACAATTTGCAGAACCGTGGGATGTGCTGGAACAAGTGAGACCTGGGGTAGCTCCACCTTGCAACTTACAAGACTTGCTGCTAATGTCTTGGTGCCAGATACCACAGGACACAGAGGTCCATGTCTTAGCAGGTCGTAGCTGTGTTGGCAGCATGTGGACAACCAACAGCATTCTAGGCCAGTAGCCATAATGTTTTCGCTCATTGGTGTACAATCAGTATCGATGGAGGCCCCACACTGTAGAAATGATATCTTGGCAAGTGTCTTTAATCTAGTCAAAATATATCTAATATTTTTCATTTTGAGATTGTTGTAAGAATATTATAAGGTTGTTCAAATTCTAGATTTCTTTACATTTTTTAGTTATTGTTTCCAGTGACATTGTTTTATTATTTGGCAAGATCATTTTGCTTGTTTCAGGCAAGACAATTTCAATAGATTAACATTAAAATATCTACAAACAAGTTGTAGATACATATTTTAACAACTATATATATATATATATATATATATATATATATATATATATATATATATATATATATATATATATATACACACACACATACATACACACACACACAAAAGGATTTAGTTCATGTTTTACTTGCCAACACGTAATTTTGTTTGTAGTGCAAATGAAATCAAAGTGCAAGAGGTACACTTTGGTAATCCTACAACTCAGCATGACAGCAAACCATTAGAAAGAGCTTATCCTGACATTTTGTTTAGCAATGAAATACCACAATGTTTTTAGACCATCCATAGCATACACTAGACCGATATTAGCATACACTTTATGAGCAATTCCGAATTTAATAGCTTTCCAAATGCAATAAGTGTTTATGGTTTTGCCATTCACAAATTCTTGCTACTTTCAACATCCCTGCTGTGCTTGACAGAAAGGACTAACATAATTGTGATAGTTTCTGAGGGGAAAGAGAGGTGTGACTCTAAAAGTGAGCAGATGGGCTTTATTCCATGGTTTACTCAGTAGAGGAACACAGAATGATCATAATCCTGGAGGTGTAGTAAACACTCCCCAGCTCTCACGGCATCTCCCAGCACGGCTGCTTTCTGCCTGCCTCACCACGGGACACACTGCTGACAGAACAGCTTCTCAGCTCATTAAAGATGATCCTGTAAACGTGCGACATATCCGTTTTGCTGTTAGTGATAATGAAGCATTAGGAGCAAAGTGCTGCAAATAAAGGACTTGCTTAAAACATGGTAACTGTAAATACATTCATGCTTATAAAAAATGCCACTTCAGTAGGGATGAAAAAAGTGTTGTTGCACAGCAATTAATCAGTCTGAAGGCTGTCATTTGATTTTAGGATATCAGAATCAATTATAATCAATTCTAAACAAAGTGAATCAAATCAGTCAAGTTTAACATTTCATGATGCAATTTAATTGTTTCCTAAAGAACTGCATTAAAAATGAATTGTGAGAACAGAGATTTATACCCCTAAACTTTTAAAAATAAAGGGTTCTTTATTACTATGCTATAGGAGAACCACCTTTGGTTCCAAAATAACTTTTCAGTGTTTGGTTCTTTAAATGTATACTGCATTGGCTCTATCTGTTGCTTATATATTGTACAGTCAATTATCATGTACAATAATTCACATGCTCTTGCCTGTGCCAAGTAAAAGAACAAAAAACTAATAAAATCAAAACACACTAACAGGCAGAGTTAACAGGTTTTCTGCTCTTAGCAGGGCTTTTATCATAGAAAACAGGATTTTTTTAAATGAAAGATTTTTATATAGCATACAAACATTGTTCAAATTTCAAAACGCATTTCACTCTCCAGTCCATATAGCCTGTATATGTAAACTAAACTGCCCTTTTCATTATTCGGACGTTACATGTGATGTGCTTGATGTACTAAAGGGCTCATATCCACTAAAAAAGTTTGAGTGGGTTTATGTACCAAAAACTGAATTCTATTTTATGTGACCATTTCCACCTCTCCTTATCCCTTACCATTAAACAGGCTGTTTTGTTACTGAGCCTTTAAAAGTGATACATGTAAATGAACTCTGTTCTTCATTGTATTGTACCAAATTCAAAAAGCAGTCTGGGCTGAAACATATCTTATAACTTCAGCATAAATAGGTCGAGCTAAACTGCTGTGGGCTTAATAGGTGGATTTATGTAAATGTGTTTTTGTGACATCACAAAAAAAAGTCAGCTAAGTTTCCGCATACTATGGAAACTTAGTTTCCGCATACTACTATGGACTACAGCACGGATCTTTAATTAAAATTCGATAAGGTCCAGTTAGGGAAAATGTCCTCAAGCAAAAGTTACGCTGATTAAAATAGGACCACCCATTAAAATTAGAGAATTCTCCATCGTTTATTGGTTGTAGGTCCAGGTCCGCACAAGACAACGTCTGGGTCCGGACTCTGACCGCGATCCGCCTATTAGGGACCTCTGGACTAGAGACTGAACAGTGATTAAATTTTAAATTGTTTATACACTATGTAAAACTCTTCTATTGGGAAAAGTGAGGAAAATTGTTTTCTATTATTTTTCAAATAACATGTGAGTTTGAGTTTTCCCTTACTTTACTAAGTACAGGAAAACACATCTGAATCATTGTAGTCGGTGACTGTATATTACCGAAGTGGGATATTAGGCTGAAAAATGCTGGACTATTCTTTTAAAGAACCACCCACTGAAAGAACAAATGCAGACTGCTTTGAGTTCTACAACTGAACTGTGTGAAGATGATTTGAGGAAGGATACGGGGTGTGCCCTCCGTCCGGCAGACCAGATAGAGGCAAGCGGCTATGACGTGGGTCATCTTGCGTCCTCTTGTCAGGTGCTTGCTCACCACCATCTTAAAGAAATTGAAGGCCGTGTCCAGGCAGTGCTGGTTTAGTTGCAGCTGGCTCCCCAGACTGTGTATTTGCCGTTTCCCTAGAGACAGGACACACGCACGTACTTGAGTGTAGGCAAACATATGCGCACACACATACACACCGAAGCATGACTTCACATGCAGGTGTTTGGTTTTCCAGTAGCAGTGATGTCATGAGAACGATGCACAACTAGACAGGTTTTTTTAATGGGACTTGGAAGAGCTTCCCTGGGCAGAGAGACAGCTGTTTTACTCCCTAGAGTGAGACCATCTGCAACCTTGTCTCACTCTTTCACGCACACACAGTCTGAGAGTGTGTTTCCTCAATCACACACCCGTGACACAGGCCAAGTCATAATTCATTTGACACATCGAATAAATCAGTCTAGGCCAAATCCCACAGTATGTCTGCACGTGTTTATCTTATTGAAATTAGGGCTTAAAACTACAGTGCAGTATCTTGCAACTGTACTGTATTTCTTAGCACTAGGGCTGAATGACATGGGGGGTTGGGGAGCACACTGCAATTTTAGGCTTTTGTGATAAATACTGTGTGAGTACTGTATTTGTAAAAGAAAAAAGAGTCAGAATTTACCCAGATTAACTATTCCTAAGTGTAGCTAATGATCACTCGAACACAATTAGACATTCTGATCTACAACTGTATTCCTTTAATACTTACAAAATAATGAAGTGGAAATAAGTTAAGCTAAAATAATCTTCTAATATATCCTCCACAAAGAAGGCATCTGCACATTTGAATGTAAAATGACTGTTCATTGGAGAAGGATCTGACTGCAGACATGTACTCTATTGATGGCGTCAGTGCCACTCTGCCACAACAGTGTTTTATGAGGAAAAACAGTGAACCACATACTGCTGGACAACAAGAGTTACACTGAATGTATATTAATGTTGTCATACTGATAATAAGTTAAATATGGAAACTTTCAAATTAAAACCTCCGACAATGATAAGACATGAATTTCAGATTTATTCGCAGAAAAAAACAAAAAAGGCTACGGCAGAACTCATGAAAGCCATGCTGAACATGATTAGAACCAGTTATTAAAAACTGTAATACTGATTAAAACAGAACTTCTAACGGATTCTAGAAGTTTGTAACAACGTAGTACTGATAACTTTTGCTGTCTCATCAATGTTGTCACAACCTCCTGGACAATTGTCAGACAACGTTGTCATAACCTTCTGAGGAATTACATTTCAGCATTGTGACAATGTAGAGAGCACTAAGCAGACAATGTTGTGGGCACCAAAATGGTACGTTGTGACAACGTAACTGTTTGCAGGGCCATTTGGAATAAAACCTGATGGTTTTGCTTCCTGACGGGAATTGGCTTGATGGTTACCATTAGAGGCAATTATGAAACAATCAAATGTATGTGGAATGAGTCCCAAAACACCTAATTAAATGATCAGAATCCTTTACACTGTGATATTAACCCATCAGGAAAACACAGAAAACCATTGTTTAAGTGTGCTCTCACTTAGAAAATCAACAAAATGTAAATTTGTCTGGAGGTGGGGCTGGTTAATGTAGCAGAATTTTATCGTTTTTATAATAAATTAGGAAGTTTTTCTGAGCATATCATGCATATCGTCAGTACTTAAAGAACACCGACCCACTGCATGTGACTTAGTGCAGTTTGTGAAACACTGAATAAAATTGCAGTTGCAGTCTTATTATCATTTTAGTTTTTTATTTTGTAGCACTACAACATTGCTTCTGTCTGTTTCAACTTATCAATTTAAAAAAACAATATTGTGATGCATTTTATTGTGCATCATAAACATACCTTAAAGTATGATCATATAACATTTTCGCCACATTGCCCATCTCTCACTGGAGGAATTCAAACATTTGCAAGCAGCTGTACATTAAAACACACAGGCAATAGTAAACAGATTATGTTACTGGATTATGTAAAATCATCGCAGCCGCATTTGTGAACACTGTGTTTTTTTAACAAGTTACTCCTAGTAAAGAATGAGCTTTCTAAATCTTTTTTTTTAATAATCATTGTTATCCAGTTCGTTTTGTAATTATCAAAGCCACAGTTTAGCAACCCAGCATTCTCGAAGTTCTACGGAGAAATGCTAATTCTAGAATGAAATTGCCACTCGTCATATTAGCTATTGCGGTGGTAACATTAACATTACAGTTGGCATAAATATAAATAAATAAATAAAGATTTTTTTGTAATATGAAATTACTTTTTGTGCTTGACCCAAAAGACTCTGGATCTTGCACAGGAGGCTGAAAAGTAGTTGTGTTTTTAAAGGTGGATGTTTGTGAATGTGTAAAAATACACTACTCCTACAATTAGTGATCGGTTAATGCAGATCATTGCAACAAAAATCTCAAGGCAAGAGATGAAAACACACGAACCTCTATTTCATGATAACAGAACTATCTGGATTATCTGTACCAAAATGATGTACTTTCGGTGAATCACGTGAATGCCTATTTATCTGAACACCAACAGAAATTCAACAGAATATCTGAAGGTCAGAATGGTCAAAGCACAAAATAAAAAATGATATCCTACCGAGCTCATTTGCATATGGCAGCCTTCTGCAATATGATCATTGCAATGCAATATCATGATGATATTGAGCAGCACCATTTTGCATGTTTTTATTTCAAGAACCTTCAACTTCAAATAGAACCGGTGTCAACACTGTACAGCACAGATGTGGACGTCCATTAAACCATTCAGCCCCGGTAGAGGGAGTCAGTTATCAGACATGAACCTTAAAGCAGATGTATGGAAGAGACAGAAACAAATGAAAAGGTGGAGTCCATCTCTCAGCTCCCCCGGCTTGGTGTCGAAGGGCCGCAGAGCAGAGCAGCGCGTCAGCATGCCAGACGCCAAAAATAACTCAAAGCTTTTAAGAGTGTAATCCCTCTATTCTGGAGCCAATGTGTACCGGCCCTACCCTCTTGCACTCTCTTTCGCACTCCTCCGGCCTGCATGGATTTCATACTGCACGCGCTGCCTGGATTAGTGGGCAGCTCCGCCGCAACCTGGGCACGTGCGTCTGCGTGGCGGCACGATTACGTAACTGCAGCAAAGGAACACTGGCTTTCTGACTGAGCCCTGGGAGCAGCCAGCACACTGGGCGACAAGCATCTCTACTCCTTCATAATGGACTAAGCCTCCCAGACAAATGGACCTTTGAAAAAAAACTTCTGAAAAGTTTCCCTTATCTTTACTATTAATTAGCTACATATGGTAACAGTTCAACTTCTAAGACATAACTCAATGTGTGATTATTAAAACATTATTTATATGTTCAAGACTCTACATAATGGAAGTATAGTAATCCCAGGCTAAGATTAGGCCCATATATTAGGCCTCTGACACTAAAGTCAGGTATAAACTTTGTCTGAGCCGTTTAAGTACACTCATTTGTCAGGTTCTTACTTGAACCACTATTACAATACATGTCATTATAAACTGCAGTTCATACATTTGTGCAGTTCTGTAATTTCACAGAATGGAAAGTATAGACATTTATAAACAAATCTCAAACACATGGTCCAATCCCACTGGTTTTCATTTAAACTGAAATGGTCCTAATACTGCATTTAAACACTTTTCAGAAAACACAATAGTTTTATAGTTATGTGAATTTGAAATATAAAGCTCTTTGGCCACTATAAAACTATCAGATTTTCTTGTTATTGTAAAAAATAAAGACTATTAGAATAATAAATCAGCACTAAGCTTTACACAGACTATGCTAAATAATATTGTTAAATTTAAAGTGAATAGGATATCATAACAATTTTCCTTCTGCATTGTGACATATGTCTGATATTTTTAAATGAAACCTAGTATTAGGGAGGGTTTCTGAGCTAGCTGAAGATTTTGCTCAATATATGATAGGTGAGAGTAGGAGATTTTAATGGTTAAATGGTCATTTTTTTCCCCCCACACGCTGGTTTATGGAGATCAAACCAGATCTAATCCAAAATCACACTATGTTTTTAACAGCATGCTCCATAATTGGCTATGTTAGCGATCAAATGAAAAGTTTAAAGTTGCTGTATTGTGTTACATACTCATAATATCATAACATAATACCACAAAAAGTTAATTGTTAACTAGCATAGTATCGTATTTCAGTATTCTGAAAGAAACTCACCAACTCTCAAAAACTGTGGAAGAGCAGGTGCTTTAGATTATTAGCTGTATGAGCTGTACTGTTAGCTGTATGAGTTGCCTATTATCCCTTCTGTTAGTTACAGTTTGGTAAAGGCCTTTTTGGCATAATTTTCATGTGTGCGGAAAACACAGAGGTGCAAAAGATTGAGAGAGTTAATGTAAACCACATTAGTAAGTATATAACAACCAAGGTCATTAACATAAAAAAAAAACTATGTGAGTTTATTGAATTTATTTGTATAGAAGTTTCATACATGTATACTTTAGAGGTGCAAATTGCCTTTTTTACTTTACAATATAATAGACTTTCTATTTAGAAAAGAATGCTAAAATAACATTTATTTATTTATTTTTTGGTAATTCCAAACTTTTTTGTCCCAAAAGACAACAGTGCTTGTTGAATTCTTTTCTAAGAATTTATTACCGTAAATAAAAAAATACAAACAAAAGTGCATGATGCATCTGGCAAACATGTTATTGTGGCCCATGATAATAAAAGTAAACAAAAACTGTGTGGACTATATAGCTACATCTCAAAATTTAACAAACTGGGCTTAAAAGTGCATTGCTTTTGTAACATGGCTCAATAACTCCCAGCAAACTGAGGAATCCACAATGAATAGAGGTGGACTTTTTATTGGAAGTTCTCAGACACCTGGCAGCTATCTGAATCCTGTGTGGATAAGTAACTGCTCTGAGTCAAACTTTCTCCTCTCTCCGGTAACCAAGACATTTGAGTGAGTCTTCATGGATGATTAGGAGTTAGCATAATGTATGGTAAGGTATTAGCATGGATATTTGATACTCGAACAGCACTGGCACACAGTCACCATTCAGTCTAACACTGTTCCCAAACAGCAGATGAGTGAAAGTTTGCATCACTTCTTCCAGCTGCAGCTTGTTTTCTCTGCTCGCTATTTCAAACAGCTTGAATAATCAACCATCCAAAGGTACACAATGCTGAAGTTAGCTTCTAATGTGAATCCTCCTCAGGCTCCAGAGTGTAATTGCTGCACCTTTTAAGGTGGAACAGAAAATTTGGTTAAAAAGCTGGCGAATAAGGTGCTTCAGCTTTGTGTAAGGTAGGCTAACTAAAAGATTTTTCAAGAGCTGAGCAGCAGTATTTTTATGTTCATGGTTAAAAATTTTAGAACAATAAATAGAACTATAGAAGACATTCCTGGTATCACGCATTTTATAGCATGAATTCTAACCGTTTTCAATACACAGAGTGTATCGTCTCACAACCCCTTTATAAAAAATACCAGCATTAACATATATGTATCTTGAAACCCCTAGCATAGATATATTTTCAGCTGAGAATATATGTGTAAATATAGTTTAATAATTAACTAAATGCAATGAACCATTGTGTGGTGTTTAGGTCTTTGGGACCCATTTTCAATGTTTACCAAAACAAAAAATTATGTGATTTATTATTATTTCCACCTCAGATTCCTTGGCCTTTACTCTTTTTCTGTGAAGAAAATATAAAATAGCGCATGTTCAATGACTTCACACTGTTCACCCCCTACACATTTATATTACACATGTGGTGTTGGAGTGAACCCACAGGGAATGAAAGTGTGGAGGTGCTGTGTCCATTCACTCTGTTCTCCTCCTACATGGCCTGCTCTTAGAGTGTATGTCTGTGTGTATACGTGTGTGTGTGTGTGTACACACGTGTGTGTGTGTGCGCGCGAGTGAGTGAGGGTGGACAACATGGACAGGCTGCTAACTAGCTACAGCTGTTAAAGGAGACCCTTATGATGGCTACTTGTGATATTTTAAACATCTGGTAACATGCGGTGGGTCCTCCAGACCACTGAGTAACAAAATCATGAACACCACAAAAGGGTTATACAGTACATATACATATATATACACACACACAGTATAAGTGGAGTCAAATCAGTTTATGGAACAGTAACAGCAGTTTGTAACATCAGTATGGAAGAACAGAGAGAATTGAAAGAAAAAAAACAAATGTTATGGCTAAAAAAATGATCTGCATTAAAAAGTTACGTGAAGTGTCTGATGGTGAGTAATGTTATATAATTTCATGTGATATCTTTCTGTCAACTGTGCAAAGTGGCAACAGTGCAGCACAAACAGTACACTACAACAAAACTATCTAGGTTAATTTAAAATATATATGCCTGATAATTCATTATCTAGGACTATCAATCATGATAACAATTTTTACATAACATCATAAAGTCCCAGCCAATTTTATCTCAAACTCTGTATATTACAATAAGGTTAAACATAATGCCATGACACCACTGCCATATAAGCTTGAGTAACTGAACCATTGAACTGCTGTCAGTAATAGGACAGGCACAAACACTTGCTAGACATCATTCATCACTGCACCAGGACAGGCCTTTTAATTCTAGTGTGTGCAGAACACAAACATCTGCAAACAACTAATTAAATTACAAGCTGTCAGGTGATGTATGTGACCTTCATCCTTTAAAACCTCATCAGAGGTACTAATAACCTTCAATCCTCTCTGTCTCAGCAAGAGGAGTAAGAAAGGGATTGATTACTCACCATTCTGAAGCGTCTGAGCCCGTGACTCTTTACCGAGGCTTGTATGGAAGCCGCTGCCCAGGACTGGGGCCTTTGCAGGACCTGTATAAGAATATTCCACAAAACCACATCAACTAGCCTGCAAAAGACAAGCCAAACCACACGGCAGAGGCAGGCCCACCTGCAGTAGGGGCTTATTTGAACAGGTGCTGTTCATTATGTTGTAGTAAAAAAAAAAAAAAAAAAAAAAAACACTCAAAAACATTTCAGAGCCTGTCATTTCATGGAAAAGTGAAGTTGTTTAGGCTTAATTTTCTTTTATTTTACATACAGTTTTAGTTCACTATGACCTGATCCAGATATTTAACCACAACAACGCATAGACTGACCAAACATATATGGTACTAGTCAAAAGTCTGGATACACCTACTTACAGCAGTGATTTCTTTATTTTTAAAAACATTTAAGGAACTAAAAGAATGAAGAATAATCAAAAGTGTGAAATAACACGAGGAGTAACCAAAC
This sequence comes from Pygocentrus nattereri, assembly GCF_015220715.1. NCBI lineage: Eukaryota > Metazoa > Chordata > Actinopteri > Characiformes > Serrasalmidae > Pygocentrus > Pygocentrus nattereri. Next base: position 32,594,113 of record NC_051214.1, on the reverse strand, counting down.
AGTGTAAACAGATCAAAATTGTCACTAAGCTTTACAGGCTTCTAAGTACACCCCCTCTCACATTTCTTTGATACTGCTTTACAGCCTCTTGGTATTCTCTCAAGCAGCTTTCCAAGGAGCCACCTGAGTTGATTTTTCCAATTGGACTAAAGAATACCTGCTTGGCATGCAGGGGAATACTTATTCAGCGGGAGATCCAAAAAATCCTAGCCTTTGAAATAAATGTATACAAAGGCATCAGCCTCAAAGCTCCTTTAAGCGTTTAAGCATATGCTGCTAGGTCAAAATGTCTTTACGACTGAAAAAAACATACAGTACATTCAGTCATGTGTTCAGACTTGTACATTTACACTCCATCTGGTGGATTCCAGCGCAAGGGGCAGAGATTTACTCTGAAAATACAACACTGCCCCCTTTTGGAAGCTGAGCAAGCCTGCAGCCATTTCAGTCTCAACTCTCAAACACAATGACATCCAACAAAGGGGGGATTAATCCAGCCATGCTAGGCTGCACCTTATAAGACATTTAATCTAGGAACACTTCAACCATCTAATTGTATGTTTGTTTGCATGGAGGATGACTTTGATCTATCTGTTCTGAATACATTAAACATGCAAAAAGAATGAACCATATAATAGGTTAAATAGGTCCTATTTAAAGAGTTTTTAAAATGATTTTTTTATAAAATCCCTCCCATAGGTTTCAACCGCTGTGCTATTATTGTTATCATTTATCATAAGAGGTGTTAAAGAAAAGAACACGTATCATTTTACGCCTCTTCCAGGACTGAGATTTTACTGCTTTGCACTTGTTTGAATGCCACAAGTAGGGACGCAGAGGAACATAGATAACTGAAGCTAGTTCAACTAGCTGTCAATGTGTCAAGGTAACAGGCAGCAGGCAGATGATGCAAAACGTTTTGGTAAATATTTTTAAATACTCATTCATAATTCACACAATATCCAGAGGAAATGTTGCTGTTGAATTGTTTTATGCTTGTGGTTGTACAAGACTGAAAATGTATGTATTTATATGCCAATATCTGGGTTTTGTGTTGGTAATTCCAGAGTGTGTCCCAGATTGTTTAGGAAACATATCTTGCTGCATTACTCAAAACTACAGCTTATTAGGCAGGCTAAGGATATTTGTCTATTTTTGGATATTGCATGTAGTTACAATGAAGTGGAGCTGTGATGTGTCCTGCACTCTAGTATAATAGACAACACTTCCCTCTAGCTTAAGTGAATCCCCTAGCCAATAAGACCACTATAGCCTTAGGGCTGCAATGTCAAAGCCTGGCTAGAGGAAAGTAGTTTGTGTTTTTTTTTGTCTTTTTTTTAACACCGACATGCTGCTAATGAGAACAAAGACTCAAACTTGAAATGCAAACTGAATTGAGTCCTACTGAGCAATGTTATTCCAAAATAATGGGGCAGCTGTGAAAATGTGATATTAATTTAAATGTTAAGTCACTCTGTGAAATTACAGTGATTACAATGAAAATTGCACACTGAAGTCACACACAGTGGCCTTTCCAACAGTAAGAGAATCTTGATAAATCAGTGAATTTATGTAATTCAACAAAAGTGAATAATTTTAGTCAAAACAATGCCAGTCAATCTATAACTACATAACTGAATCACCATAATATAGCAGGATTTTGCTTTTGAATTTTAGAAATGTTTTAGCAGTATATTTGATAAATAATGAGTATTATATCCATGAGACTGGATAATGTGCTTACTGCTAAGAACTTTACTTTTTACACAATACAATTCTAAGATTTCTTTAGAAGGTTTTAGAATAAAAATAGTAAAACAAATAAAGGTCATCACAGGCCAAGTCATAATTCTGTACTATTTCTCAGCCATCATTCAAATTTGTGACTGACCATTTTGCGCAAACTTGTGCAGCCCATGGCAGCTGGAGAGCGAACTGACATTAAAGTGAAAGGAAGACACAATAAATACTAAGATATAATATAGAAAATACTTTCTTCATAAATATTTCAAATATTTCAAAGATTCTACTGTTCACTCAATGTGTTATGTGATATCATTTGTAATAAAAATAAATATGTATTGCATCAAGAAAGAAAGCAAAATAGAGGTATTTCAGAGTGATCTCAGACATCTGACCCCAATGTATGTCATTATGTGGGTGCTTTAGACCGTTTTGAAAGAACAGTTTTAAAAAATCCATTAAAAATATTGGAAGGAATATTGGAAATGTGTTTTCTCATTAATGTTCATATTACTGTGGAAGGTTTCTCTGGTTTCAGGACTTGGGGCAGTCGTGGGCTGGAGGTTAGAAACCAGCCCTGTGACCAGAAGGTTACTAGTTCGATCCCCTCAGCTGACAGTCGATCACTGAAGCACCCTTGAGCAAGGCACCTAACCCCCAACTGCACCCTGGGCGCCATGGCTAGGGCAGTGTGCTCACTGCCCCCTGTGTGTGTTCATTAGTGTGCACGTATGTGGGTGTTTCACTGCATGGATGGGGTAAATGCAGAGGTCTAATTCCACAGTGTGCAAGCACAGTTGGCTGATCATTCTAAATTCAATTCATTTTAAGAGAAGTGGTATTCAGAAAGAACTGTCCATTTACTCCTTTTTTATTTTCATTTAGTTTTCTTTTTGATGCTTCATTAAACTTCTTTTCTGTAAAGCTGCTTTGAGACAACACTAGTTGTGAAAAGCGTTATACAAATTAACATTGTTGTTGGTTATTATTAGTAACCTAAATATCATCTGACACCCATGATATATTTGGAAAATATCATGATAGTGATTTTTTTCAATATAGCAAACCCAACCAAACCCAGTCTGTATTCTGTATGTTGTGCTTTCCTACCAGAAAGAACTTCATATTCACTAGATTTCTGCAGGCTTTCCACTTCACTGTCACGCAGTGGCAAATGGCCTCAAGTGCAAGTATAGAGAGCAAAGGAGGCAATGAGCAAGAACAAAACCAATAAAGAACTATACTCTGTATCTTCTTCACCCTATTAATGGTTTACTATCAGCCGTAATCCAGTGCATTAGCTTTTCATTTTCAAAGCCAATGACCTTTAAAAGGGAACATGTGTACACAGACAGCTGAGTGTGTCTAAAGGATACTTGTGCAGTTGATCAATAAACAATTACAGTGTACAACAAGAAAATCAAGCCAAGAAATAGCACCAAGACCCCAATTAGTGATAACAATGGAAACCTGGGGTGGCATAACAAGAATAAACAGGGATTTCAACGGTTTTAATGATGCTGCATCTCAGAGAAGAATACTGTCTCTTTCAAAATAGGAAAGACAGAGGAAAATGCATATTGATCATAACATGTGGGTAGAATTGTCTGTGGTGTACGGTGATCTGTGACTGCCTGATTGGAAGGAATGATTTGCAGGCGGCATTTATTTAGATCTCCTGATTGACTGAAAGTCTCTGTAAAGACACAATGCTTAAGCACATTACACTCCTGTTGCTTGCCTGTTCTGAAATACTCCACAGCCTTTAAGCTCACTTGACGCTCTGGTCAATGTGACCTATTACTGTAATGTATTATTTTATTAAAATGAACATTTCCCACTCATACAATACTGTCTAAAAAGCATCTGAGAAAATTGTAAAGCTGTTTGTCTCTGCAGTATTTATTTGTTTAAAACACTAAGGACATAAAGAAGAATGTGTTCCTCTAACTGTATTCTTCTAACTATGATAACAATATCCTGTTTCTTTTTTTGCTGTATTTTTGTATTCATTCCAGTGTTTTCCTGGAAAATACACACCTACTACTGAGAATAGTTTTCATGCTTACCAAAACCAAGACTTTTTCATGGTACTGTAAATGACACTGCTCAAAATCAACATTCATAATTCAATAACATTATTTGTATTTCCAATTTAGCACAAGAGTACTGACATGCCATTTAAACAGATATTTATATGTTATTTGAGTCACTACCTTGAGTTAAATGAAAATGCAGACTAGACAGGGTGTGCTTTTTTCTGCAGCATTAATTATATTAAACATTTCTTACCATCTGCAGAAACAAACTGGCCGATTGCCGAGGCACCTCCTCCACTGTTTTCCACAAACTGGACCTCAGACACTATAATGTTGTCCTCCAACACAGAACCGCAGGCCGTACATACAGCGCTACCTCTGGCCTGGTCAATGTCGATGTCCGCTCCACCACAGTTCTGACACTGCCGGGAACTCATCCTGACCGGACTGATGATGCCGGCACACCTAAGAACGAATTACAGTTTAATATTAATAATTAAGCAGTAGAACAAGAAGGAGTGTATTATCGTGAAATAACATCACGGCTGTGATGATCTATGGCCGAGGTCACTAATCGACGGACCAAGACGGTGCCTATGCGGACCAGGAACTATAACTGATAAACTATGGAGAATGATTTATTTTCGACAGGGTGGTCCTGTTTTAATCAACGTAACACTTCTAGCCTTTATGTTATCTTTAACGGCCAGAGAATCACAGACCAATCGCATGCGTTGTACATATCACACATGACACTATCAGATCTGTGCATTACGATGAGCACTGAGCCTTGAGTGAGTGACGCCACACAGGAGAGGGACGAGGAGAGACACAGCAGTCTGAAAAGAAAGTGAGTCAGAGGGAAGTTATTTCACATGTCATGCTCTAAAAAGAGAAAACTGACAGTAAATATTGTTGAAATTTGACTGAATTCTACTTTATTTCATATTCAGTTGTTGACACTACTACTTCAGTAAACAGTATAGACCAGAAGAGAATTTACAACCATTTGTCACTGTGTTTACACACTGTGAAATTAGACCTCTGCATTTAACCTATCCATGCAGTGAAACTCCCACATACATGCATGCTAGTGAACACACACTAGGGGGCAGCGAGCACACTTGCCCAGAACAGTGGGCAGCCCTATCCACGGCACCCGGGGAGCAATTGGGGGTTAGGTGCCTTGCTCAAGGGCACTTCAGTCATGGACTATCAGCCAAGGGGATCAACCCATCAACCTTCCAGTCACAGGGCTGGTTCCCTAACCTCCAGCCCCCAACTGCCACTGAGTCATGATGCAAGTTAGACATTATGAGGTTCCGGACCTTTGCTTGAGGGAATTTACTCTACTGGACCTTACTGAATTTTAATTAAATACCTCTGATCTATGGCATCACAGTGATATTATTTCGCTTATGATGTTACAGCAATAACACACGACCTTGAGTATTGTATTGCTTTTATACAACAGTTAAACAAAGTAAAGTAAGAAAAAAAAAACAGTTAAACAAGGAGAAAGTAAGAAATTGAGAAAATTGGACCGTGAAGGTGGCAATTAACACGTTAGCAAATCCTTCCGCTGAATTATAGTTCCTTAATAAGCAGCTTGTTACTATGTCAGAGTAAAGAGTTCCGCTCATTCGCCGCACAGTTGGTAGTTCGTTCTCCAGCTCCACACAGACCAACTAACAGTTTGGGAATTTAGTGTAGTCTCATTTTCGGAGCAAATCGACTGTGGGTCAGTTGTGATCATCAAAGTATCCGTTTTCTGTTTGTGCGCAAACTAAGAGGTAAAAACGTTCAAATAGCTCGAGCGTCTCCTAGCATAGTCGTTGCTTAGCAACGGCGTCTCAGCGGAGTGATACAGTGTTTGTGAAAAACCCGTGACGTTAGAATGAAATAACAGCGCGGTTATAACGCTTCTCAACCAATCAGCTTGCGTGACCGGAACTAACTGCTGTATAATGGTAAAATAGCGGAAAGGCTAGAACAGTAAAGAACCTGAAGTAGCGTTCGCTTTCAGAGGGCAGACGCTCGGTTCCTTTCACCACCACTGAGAAAGAATCTGTTGGCAAATCTCCCTAGAAAGAAGCATTTCACATCAAACCACTATAAATGACTCTGTTCACATCTTAACGGTTTTATGTCAGACATTTGAAAGGTGGAATTCCTCTTTAAGATAGAATCATATTAATGCATGAACTGGGCAGTGTCTATACATTCTGAAACCAAATATAGCATTTTAAGTACTATCCAAGACAAACAGCGCCGTTTCAGACGTCTGGATCCTATCACCACCACAGTAAACTATTCTGACTCCAGAACCGAGCATTTCACAGCAAACCACTGTGGATTACTTTGTTTAAATCTTAACCGTTTCACTGTGCAGAACATTTACTACATTGGCTTGCAAGGACAATTATGATTTCTGTGATATGGAAAATTTGCTCCAAAGTGTTAATACTTAAAATTCACGACATTTCGTTAATTATAACACAGTTACAACGCTTCGTAACTGAAAAAGAAACATATTCGTCTCCCACAACCAGAAACACTACTACAACTATTTCGATTGTCGTTACCAAGACTTGAACCCCGGTCGCCCGTATCCACTTAACATACGCTGCACTCTCCCGCTCAACCACACTTCACATCGGAAACACAGCGCTCAGTGCTTATGACAAAGTCTCAAAGGCTGCACGCTCCTCACTGCACCCCACTATAGGTTTTGTATACTAACTATAAATTATTCTAGCCTATTGTGGCTCACGTATGGTTCATGCACAGTTCATGTGTGATGGTTGCTGCATTTACGTTGCTTACCTAACACACAGCTTAATAAGTTAACGTTACGTTAGTGGTATAAGTTAGCTAGGTCAGGTTATGTTGATGCTAGCTGGGGTTGTGAATCTTTGCCCAGCTCCTGATCATGATTCACATATACCGCACCGGTATACATTTTGTTGATCCTTAATAAAGCATGTTTTAAACAGCATGGGCTACTAACCTACCCATCTACTAACATGTTTAACGGGTAAACAGTGCAATATTTTGCTAGCCTGTTAGCCACTCACCGGCCACGGAAGTAAGCAAAGACTCTGTTCTGTTCAAATTACAAAAGCTGTCTCCGAGAGACTCTTATTCAAAAACACTATCAATGCTGTCGAAAATTCACTGCATCTTGTGCAAACTATGACTGAAATAAGTTAGTGTCGCTAATATTTCCATTCAGCACTGACAGTCGGCAGTGCAGTGACGCTCAGCAGCTTCACAGATAATGTTGACGAAATGGGTCCAAACATTTGCACTGGGAGGGGTGTACTTGACAACACAATGCTTTTTTTTCAGTTACTTGGCGGTATCCTACAGCGATATGCCGGTATTCTTTCTTAGTGCACTATAAAACTGTGCATTATTATTTATTTTCTACACCTGTTTCCTTAAGTGGTCGATTTAATTAATTACCACAAGTATATTCCCCTATAGTAGCGCGTACCATTGCTAATGCCGCTCTCAATTGTAAAATTCGACCTTGCCAGAAAGTTTATTGGTTAGGTCTTTTTCTATCTTGGGAGAATAATAGTGCATAATAAATTGACATAAAACTATAATTTTTTCCAGTGTCTCTCAATAATATTCATTTGAATATTCCAATAACTTCATTCAATTGGTTGCATGAATAGACTCTGTCGCTGCAGGGACTTTTATTGTGTCAGGAGGTTGAAAGTATTTTCATAACCTGGAAACAGACTACCCTGGAACTTTTTTTTAGCTAAAATATATATGAAAAAACACGATTTTACAGGGCATATGGCTTTGTACAGACCAAGCAGAAGGGTTTAAATGGAATTAAAAATATGCAATGGACTGGGAACATCTTGAACTGAATCCAAGGATTATTAATGCTCTGAAAAAGGGTAAGACGTTCAAATTTCCCGCTGCATTATAGCTCTAACTACATGCATCAGTTATATATCTACATTTGTGACTTCGTGTGATTTTTGTGCCGTTTTTTGTCAATGTTCTCAGCCTGTTTGAAATCAGCAAAAGAGATTCTCAGTCTTACGGGTCCTGAACTGCAGAGAATCGCTCATCTTTCCCAGAGTGAGGTGAAAAGTCTGCAGGCTGCTGTTGCTGCTGCATATCGCAGTTCACCTCCCGTCACAGGTAATCCACTACAGTCACTGTGTAGAGCAGGGGTGCCTAGTCCTGGTCTGGACAGCCGCCCCCCTGCAGAGTTTAGCTCCGACCTTAATCTAACACACCTGAGCAAGATAATGAAGGACTTCAGGAGCATCTGGATATTAGAGGCAGATGTATCATATCTGACCTTTCCAGGGTGGTAGACCTCCACGGCCATAATTGGGGGCCCCTGATTTAGAGGCTGCACAAAACTCTCATTACTCGCTTTCCATACATCAGTTTTTACACTGCACACCCCAAAACCACTCATCATTTGCTTTAGACAGTTTTAATTTGATAATGGACTGATTATTGTATTATACCATTTTTAAAGGTATGCAATTTCAGATGCTTTGTACCTGATCAGTCGATACATTGGGTACAACTGAACAATAGAAACTTAAAAATTTTCACTTTTTTTGTAAAAATTATACTGAAGTCATGGAAAGACACTATAAATGTTCAAAATCTGCTACATGCTGACTATGCAAAAGCAAAAATACATTATTTAACTTAAATAAAATCCTAAATACTAACCCCCTAAATACTATGGAAAGAGAACGCTAATGTCTGAATCCCAAACTGGCCATTCAGAAGCCTATAGACTCAAACAGGTGACAAGATATTCTGGAGAAACACTATTCTTATGGCCACCAGGAGTTGGATTTGACTTAACAGCACCTAATAATAATAAGAATAAGACTAAATAATATCTGTCCCACTAATGTTTGAGTACTTTTACTTTTGAAATCACTACCAGGATAATTTTAAGTTTCTGTTATTACTTTAAGTTCCTGCTTGTTATTGCTGGTTGTTAAAAAAATTTTGATGGATAAGAATGAATAAATAATATCTTTAGCTTGTAATAAAGTAACAAGTCATGACGTCTTTTTAGAGAGGGTCCCCAGGCTACTTTTTGGCACTGTATGAGAAATCCATTTAAACTGGTGTGGAATGCTACCACTTTTTGCTTACTACTATTAATACCAACATAAACTTTGGGGAACAGCCAATGCCGATCGGTTCTAAAACTAGTCCATAATGCTCAGACTACTCAAAGACTACAATCACAGCAAGAAATACACAGCTAATAACATCGTATCACAATGTGTTCTGTGGATCAGATACATTCCTGTTTTGTCCTTCAGTTACCCATCCACTGATATCTACATTTCTGCAGATATTGTCCCCCTGTATCAGTACCTAGTATTGCATCCAGTTTTTAATGGTGATTTACCATTGCCACTACTAATTAGTCCTAGACTAGACTGCAGTTAATCCATGCCTGGTAAACCTGACCCTAGTGTTAAGTTTTACAGTGAATAACTGAAGTGAATGATTATTATGGCCTGCTGTTACATGCAGCACAATTTGCAGGGTTTCTGTTATTTACATTAGTAACACATGGACAGGCACCTGTGAAATGTTCTGCTACAGCTTTACAGTTGGCTCGTGGAGAGTGTCCTTCCTTGGAGCCTGGACATAGACTTTCATTGGCCTGCCCTGTTTTGGATGACCTTTTGCGGGGAGGCCTCCCATTGCATGGACTCACAGAGTTGGCAGGCGAGAGTGCTGCTGGAAAGACTCAGTTTGGGCTGCAGCTTTGCCTGTCTGTCCAGTATCCGCAGGACCATGGGGGGCTCGGATCAGGTAAGGCAGGTACAGGTCAAATAGGTTTGTGAAGAAAGAGTTATATTGATTGATTGATTGTTGGATATATAGATAGATATACTGTCTGTAAATCATATTGTAAGTGTGTAATCTAAGTGTGTAATCTAATTTCCACAGATAATTTGGCAAACATTGTTTTTTTAATGCAGGAGCTGTATACATCTGCACTGAAGATTCCTTTCCTATCAAACGGTTGCGTCAGCTGATTACTCAGCAGTCCAGGCTCCGCCCTAATTTACCACAGGCTCTGATCCGCAGCCTTCGCTTCAGTGACAACATCTACATTGAGCACACTGCAGACCTGGTAAGAGGAGATGCACTACATGTCTAAAGGTGTCTAGACACCTTGTCCAATGAGTGAATCCTTTGAGGGGCACCCATTGCTGGCACAAGCGTTCAGTTGCACTGTTTGCATAATCTCCATGTAAAAGCATTGCCAGTAGAATGGGATGCTAATGCTTTTATAGCCTTTTTGAACATCTAGTGTGTTAAGCATTTGCCTGATACTCCACAATTCAACTGTGACGGTGTCCTACATTAAATTTCAAAAGAGAGAATTGTTTCAGAATAATGTCATTTTAATTAATAGATTGTGCCATAACTATTACTTTTTTGCAATCAGAGAACTTTGTGCGTATTTCTTGTCCTCTGGGGGGCGCTAGTGCCCTGAGTGCCACAGAGCTCTGCTCTGTGATAAAGAAAATACATAGCAATACAGTTCTTAACACAAGTCTGTATATGTTTCCTCAGGAGGCTCTTCAGAAGTGTGTGTCGCAGCGTGTGCCCGTGCTATTGGAGCGAGGTTTGGCGCGTCTGGTCGTGGTGGACTCCGTGGCTGCTCTGTTCCGTACGGAGTTCCAAGCTGATGAAGCCATAGAGAGAGCGCGCCACCTGCTCGCCTTCTCTGCTGCCCTGCATCGTCTCAGTCATACACACAGTGCACCTGTGTTCTGCATCAACCAGGTTCCTCAAAGTGTTTTGGCTTTTCTTTCCTGTGTTTGACGGTCACTTTTTCCCCGAAACACTCCATCTCACAGCAAGCTAAGTCTTTGACACAAGGTTGTGCTATTAACACAATCATTTTGTGTGCATCATCTAAAGAGCCTTAAACTAAAATTAAATATGTTATTTGTTGTCTTATGTAGTATTCTGTAGCACAACATTATATCAGTCAGACTCATTGGTTTATCAGAATTCACAATGCACAAATAGGGTGGACCAAAATAAAACACTTTAGTAGGCCAAGAACACATCAGCAGTTATTTATTTTACTGTCATTTTATATAAGGCACATTCTGAATGAACAAACAGATTTATAAATATCACCCACAAAACAGTTAGTCAGACTAAAGTTACTCTAATGTAACATTGGTGCTGAGGATATATGATCTTTTATACAATTTTTAGCAATGTTTGAAGAATGCCAAGGATTGCAGACGGACGAGTGCAGTAATATTTATGTTTGAACAGAATGTTATAGTCACCAATGTGACTAATTCATTAAGCTGTCAGCAATGTCAGCAGCAAAGTTAAGAAGAGTTCGCTTTTCTAGCTAATTGGTCAACATTTTTCTGTAAGGGTGTTTAATGTTAGTTATGTTCTATTAAAATGGATGTTGGTAAATACCATAACCTAGATACCTTTGAGCTGCTTATTAATAATTTTGACATTGAGCTGTGAGTGTGTTCTACATAGTAAAATCCAAAACTGTTTCAGCTTCAGTAATGAAATAAAAACAGCACCACTTTTCTGATCATCTGGATGTCTGAATTACACATTCCTCAGTTGCATTACATCATGCCTCTCAGCCTAATGTGACTAATTTATCATCATTACCAATCTTCTAGGTTTGATCTGAGAAGTTTTGTCAGAGTTTTTCATTCACATGTCAAAAGAAGTAGAGCTTAGAGATGGTTGCTAAGTAATGACTGGTTGAACTTCGTCATGGTCATTATTTTGCAAATGGTGAAATTAAGTTCCGCTAGATGATTTTAATTTAGAACATGAATTCTAAATTCTACTGGCTGTATGTTTGACACCCTGCTTATAAGACTATTGCAGCACTGCTGTGGGATACAAGTATGTATGTTTACAAAATATGTTGCAGTGATTACATTTTTCATTTTGGCCATAATCCCTCTTTAAAAAGAATAAACTGACATGAATCCACACCAGCAAGAGCTCACCATTGGACATGTTTGTAGACACAAATTGTGTACCTATGATGTAATCCTAATAGTATAGTATACCAAACATACTCTGTGTAAGTAAGTACGTGTGTAGTATACTGCTGCCATTGCAGTACAGCAACAACTGTTGACTGATATTAAAAGCATTCAGAGTAACCATCCATCTAACAAAACAAAGAACCAGGAATGCTATAGAAGAATTGTACTGCACATGAATGACATCGGCCTTGATAGTAAAAGATCACATTGCCTGTTCTAGGTCATAAACAGTTACTGGGATTGAAACTACCAGAAATATCACATAGTATTAAATATTAAGTATTAAATTCAACAGGACTACATGTCAAGGTGCTCAGACGTAAAGTAATTAAAGTGTCTTTATCCTTACTAACTAGGTGTCAGATGTTGTGGATGGCCCAAACCCAGGACGCTGTGATTATGGGTGAGTATTTCTTGTTTTTGTTGTATCTATAGACTCTATGTTGTTTCATGTTAAATATACATGGTAAAAAGATGCTAAAAGCTTGTATTTCTTACCATGTTGTTAGAAATGATTGTCTGTCTGTTTACTCTCAGGCTGGTAGACAGTAAGGTGCTACCTGCACTCGGCATTGCTTGGGCCAACCAGGTGATGTCACGTCTTATGCTGAGGAGACAGGAGGGCTGTTTAAGATCAGGGGGTCAGACTTGTGCTCCCCGCAAATTAGAGGTGGTATTTGCGCCCCACCTTCCGCGGGCCAGCTGCCTGTGTGGAGTTTGGGAAGAAGGCGTTAGAGGGATTCCTCATGAAGATCTCAATGCACAGCCTCAAACCTCTTCATGATGACACTTCTACAGAGGGTAATGTGCATGAGGAACAGCACACCAGAGATTTTTGGAGATGATGGACTGTATACATTGTATAAATACTTTTCTTTTGTTGAAATGACCTCTGGCAAGGTCAGTTGGCTACAAGCATTATACAAACGAAAGACTATATTAGTTCTTCATGAATGTTTGTCTTTGATACATTGAATAAATGATGATTTTATCAAACTTTGTGACGTTATCATCAGTAGAATCTTATAATAATCATATAATATTTTTTAAAAAGGTTTGTTCTAAATGTAATTTTCTCAACCATGCTAGGATTAAAGTAATAGGTGAAAAATCAAATTTATTTAGTTTTTCACATACCTCCTAAAGTTGTTGATCGGCCAAATGATGTTTGGGGCCCAAATTCTGCTGCTGTAGTTTTGCATCATGCTACAAGGCTTATGTAACTAACAAGTAATGGAAGCTTATATTCAACCAATTAACAGTGTATAAACTGCATGCTTATAGTATCACACTTAGTTACCTCAAGGCACATCAAGTTGTTCTGTAATGTCAAGTGGACCTGCTGTGGTAGTAAACATGTGAAATAAACTGTAACTACTAGAAATATCTATCAGATTGGGCACAATGGATGACTGCTACTACAGCGTTTAACTATGTATTTTTTATTGATTTTTTAAAATAATAATATACCAGATAATAATATTAACACATAAACAAATCTGTTTGAGATGATATAATAGCCTCCAAACCTTTTCTTTATTAAACCATTTATGTGCTACATTATTCTCCCCTTATCTGTGTGGGTTTCATCCGGGTGCTCTGCCAGTTTCCTCCCACAGTCCAAAGACATGCATTCAAGCTAATTGGATATGCTGAATTGCCTGTAGGTGTGAGTGTGTGTGAATGTATATGTCTGTCTGTCTGCCCTGTAATGGACTGGTGACTTGTCCAGAGTGTAGCCTGCCTTCCACCCAATGACTGCTGGGATGGGCTCCAGCTCCCCCCGCGACCCAGAGGGATAAGCGGCTTGGAAGATGTGTGCGTGTGTGTGTGTGTGTGAGTGTGTGAGATAAGCTACAATAACTACATGAAAATGTTACAGAACATGTTCTGATCGGTCAAGTTGTCAAGTGATGACTGTTTAGAATAGTTATAGGAATACTTTCAACGAACAAAACCTATTCTTCTTCTGATTCTTCTGCTGCTGCTTCTTCTTCTTCTTCTTCTTCTTCTTATTATTATTATTCTATGTAGCTATTATACCTTTATTCACAATAAGATTTATTATGGTAAATAAAGTGGGAAAACTTACATTTGCTGATTAACTAAAAAAAAATCCAGATTTGTGCTCAGGCAAGCTTACAGAACAGCTGGAGTAAAGAGCATTTAATAAACTCACATAGGGAGATAAATGGGCTGAAGATGCCGCTACACTGAGTGAAAGACTTGTTAATGGTCTCTTCTTAATCCACCAGGACTGTGGGTGTGGCACATTCAGCAGTGTGACATAAAATATGTAATTTCAGGTTAATGACAAATTCTGCCTGAAGCTTCCATGCTGGCCAGCAGATGGCACTGAGTGTAAATGAAAGCCTTTTACTCAGTTCTATGTCCTGTCCAGTGGAGAGCTGGATCTGTGGTGCTCCCTAAACAGCTTATTTCTAATTGACCTGTTCTGGGGGACTGCTGAAATGGAAAGACAGTTGAGGCAGCGATATCACAGTTTGATCCATTTCACACCAGCCGCTGTCATTGATTTTGGGCACAGTGTGCCCCTGGGACACGCACTGCAGACAGATCAACCAGAAGTGCTACATCAGAGGTGTTGGAGCGGGTGTGAGGAGGGTAAAAACTGTCAGCTTCTATATGAGTTTATATCACTGCAGGGATTCTGTCATGGGTGTCTGTGTGCATCTTGGTGGAGGGAAGTGACAATAAAAGCCTTGACCATAAAAAAAAACCTTTCATCATCTAACAATGTTTCTTGCACTGGGGTAGTACGAACGGGGTACCTGAGCCTTTCTGCCAGTAGATTACATTTTTGCCCCACTGTTCAGTTTCTAGGAACACATTACATGCACAAAATGTTGTATTTATAGATTACACTGCATTTTCAAAGCTATCCAGACAGCCCCTCTAATTAGTGAATTCAGCTCTCATTGCTGTCATTCAGCTGCTCCCACACAATGTGCATGATTTCCATTAAAAAAATTTTTTTTTAAAAGCATTGACCACTAGAATGGAATGCTCTGGAGCACCCACACATCATTGCCAAACATCATCTACAGGAGCTTAAACTCTCCAACATTGGGCTGTAGAGCCATGGAACTGTCCTCTGGAATAATGGTGCTTCGTTGAATACCTTTAGAATGAGCTGGAGTGGAGTTTGTAATCCAGAACTGACCGTCCAACATCAGTTCCTGACCTCACAAATGCTCTTGACACAAAATGCAATCAAATCTTCACAGAAATGTTGCAACATCTAATCAGAAGACTAGCGGCTGTTACTGTAGCTATTAATACCCTTAATTTGGATGAGCAGATGTCTGCAAACATTTAGACACAGTGTGTAGATTTAAAGAATAGTTATATAAAATGTGGTAATATTTATTTTACATAGTATTAATACTACTAATAATAATATATCATGTGCCCCAGCTGTGTTATTGAAACCAGTTTATGCTGCTAGACAAAGTAACACATAAACAGGGAAGAATCAAGACTCTGCGTACATGACCAAGAGAAAAAAAAATTTTCCCACAATAAATAAGTGACTTTCATTAACACATATATCAACCAAGCTATATAAAAATGTGCAGCATATATTTATGGCGGGACAAACATTTTTAGTTACCTGTAGTCAAATGTTCCAATTGGCCCGCTGGTTCTGTGACTGGTTCTGGGGGCGGGGGTGGTGGCAACACAGTCATGCGTTGCCATGACTGTGCAGCAGGTTAGGTAGTGGCAACAACTGCGTGATTGATTATTAGAGCACACAAGGTCTTTTGGGAATATTGGCTTGACTCTACATCCTGAACAGGTCACGGCATTGCGGAATAACCCTGAATCATCAACAGAATCAGATGCATACTTGTTTTTGGTTCGTGAGTGTGTGTGGGAGTATATTTGTGTATTATGGAAGAGAGGGGTAAGAGCTGTTGTGATAAACGCAAAATAGTGAGACATAGCCTAGAGAGAGAGAGAGAGAGAGAGAGAGAGATAGAGAGAGAGAGAGAGAGAGAGAGAGAGAGAGAGAGTCTCTGAAATAATTAGATTTAATGATGAAATCCTGTGTATACTGCAGCTATGCAATTTGGCATCAATACACCCACTTAACTATGCATTCACTCAGAGAGCTGCTGAGGGTCCACTTATCAGAGCAAGCTAAACAGATGCATAAGCACACACACACATATTACCACACACAAAGCTGCTTCTTTCTATTCTAGCACTTGCCATCACCATGGCGACAATCACATGGGTCGGCTGTCCCAGATTACTTGACCCACCCCCACCCTTGCCAAGCGACGCAACTCATCTCCATCTCCAACATACTGCAAACCTAACTCACCCCCTATCCCTCTGACACAAACACAAACACACACACACACACACACACACACACACACACACACACACACACACACACACACACTGCTCTCAGCTGCTTACTGCTGCGCCGTTTAAAAGCTTGTTACGTAATACCTACAGTCTACAGGCTATGCACAGTAAGATATGCCAAATATAAACGCCACCCACATCTCTATCTTCGCTCTGTCTTGAGAATGTCTTGCAGGCTTGAACATTAGCCTGTAAAGCTACACTCTTATAGCAGTGCTAACCCTTTCTGAGCGGGGCAAGGAGGAGGTGGCAGGCTGAGTGTTGGTATGCACCCCTCGTCCTCTTGTCTCAGTCTCACTCAGCCTTTCTGGGTGTGTTGAAGGGAAGAGAGATGAGAGGACAAAAGAAGGAACATAAGGCAAGATCCTAGCCTCTGAAACGTCTAAATCTGTGGGTACGTGGAACACACAATGAATTATACATGTGTGCGCAGCTGAACATACATTCATGCAGATGTTACTCACCAGGATATATTTAGAGACACAGAGAGGTCAGAAACTCAAATGAATATATTACATCCAAATGGCAATTACACAAACAAGCACACACACACTCTGGGAGATGTGAAGACACTGCATTACGTAACTACAGCCATGAATCAGAATAGCTGAGAGCACATTTGCATGAGGATGTCACTGGCACTTTTACAGCCTTTAAAATGGCAGATTGTTTGCAAATAATCAAAGCATCTCTACAAAAATCTTCTGTTTTGATGTTATGCTTAAACACATGCATATGGATGAGAGACCATATCTATTGCTTACCAATGATGACCTGGAACCATCTGCCCTGCATTTATCTACTGTCCTTCTTGTACTCATTTACATGTGCATTTTCAAAAGCATTGCTGCATAGCCACGTAGGTCAATGAAGGCTTTGGCAAAGACAAAAGTAATTCACTCTTCAGAGTCTTACTGTAGTGTCTGGACAAATTTCATTTGATTTTATTGATTTCATTTGATTTTATTATATGCTATTTGGCCAGAAGTGTGTGGACACCTGACCCTCACACCTATATGGGCTTGTTGGACATTCTGTTCCAAAAATATGGGGTTTAATATGGAGTTGATCCCCCTTTGCAGCTATAACAACTGTTCTGAGAAGGCTTTTCCGCAAGATTTTGGAGTGTGTCTGTGGGAATTTGTTCCCATTCAGTCAAAAGAGCATCTGTGAGGTTGAGAGGGTCTGGCTCACCATCGACATTCCAATTTATCCCAAAAGTGATCAATAAGGTTGACGTTAGGGCTCTGTGAGGGCCACTAAAGTCAATAAACCATGTCTTTATGGACCTTGCTTTGTGCACAGAAGTACAGTCATACTGAAAAAGGAAACCCTGAAAAACAGCTCTAGATTTTATCCCTCCTACACCAGACACTAAAGTTGTCGGTAGGTAGTGTTTTTTTGGCATCTGCTAAACCCAGATGCGTCCACCAGACTGTCAGAGAGTAAAGCATGTTAATCACTCCAGAGAACGCATTTCCATTGAGTCCATTGGTGACATGGCTCACCACTCCAGCTGACACTTGACACTGCACATAGTGATCTTGTGCAGTTTCTTGGCCATGGAAACCCATGTCATGAAGCACCTGACACTCAGTTCTTTGTGTGTCTGCTCCTGTAGGCTTCCATTCCACAACAACAGCATTTATTAAACCCAGGAAGATCTAGCAAGGCTTGTGTAAAAGTAGCAAGCTATAATGATGTCACATTTATATGACAGCACCACTGAACTCTTCTGGACATTTTTGTTTGTTTAATGAAGATTACAGGGCTTGATTTTATACACCTGTTAGCAATGAGTGAGGCTAAAACACCTGACCCCACATACTTTTCAGTATCTTGATTGCTAGCTGCCATGAATAGGTATGAACACTGACTAACTGAATCAGACAAATAAGGAAATCAAGAAGAGATAAGAACTGTGGCTTTGGAGGCAAGATACTGGCAGCAGCAATTATTTACTGTGACAAATTTGTTTTGCTCCAGATGTCCTTCAGCTTCGCTGGCAGCTCACCTTTTTCATGTTTACCTCCATAAAATGTGAGTTGCTGTTCACATGATATTATTTAATTTTCCATAGTTAAATTAGCTTTGTCTCCTTGCTGATGTAATGAAGAAATGGCCCTTTATTGATTGATAATTGAAATAATGTCTCGTTCAAGCGCTTCTTTTAGATGGAAACAAGATCTGCATATCAATAGCATCTAAAACGGGTGCAAATGCGTGGCCTTGAAAACATAGCAGCTGGAGACAGGGGTCCAGTTTACCTATTAGCCTCTTAAATGCTTTTTTTCTAATGGATATTGAGGTCTGCCTGGTTAAAAATGTAAACAAACAGGGGGACTGAAGGACAGTGTGAATGACGTCATCTGAGGTGATGCTGGAGGTTGCAGTGGCAGAGTTTCACCACAGGGGGAGCAGTAAGAACACAGCAGAGGAGACGATGCAATTTACCTCCTATGCATGCTTATTTTCTCTTTCTGACTTTCTTCTGTAACATAGGCTGTCTTTCATTGCTTGTTGTCAGAGCTTTGCAGAGAGTGACAGAGTGAGAGCTCCTGTGAGGACCATTTTAAAAATCATTTGAAGTCCTGCAAGCATATGAAATAAACCCTGGGCTGTTGTGCGTATATGTGACTCCTACAGCTCCTTGTCGAAAAAGCTAATGAGATGTGAATAAATTGTGAGGAAGTGTGATCTGGATTGCAAAATGTCGGGCCTCTTGTTATTGTTTACTTCCTCGCCTCCACTCCAGACGGCTCTCCAGACTGACACGCCTCATCTGTTATGAACAGCCTGCCCTGTCTGTCTGATGCCCAGCCCTCAAACACCCCCATCCCTCCTTGTGCTCTCCTAATCTCTCATAGAATAGAGAGTGAGCTAGGGCTGTTTGCCCCCATTTATACTGATCTAGGATTCATCTACCAAAACTAAAGCTTATAAAGCACTACAGCCCGCCCGGACTCAGCTCAAGATCTTTCTCACTTATTTAGATCCTAAACTATCTGTCATAGTATTAGGAATGCAAGATCATTCATTTTTTTTAATCTGTAAGGTTTCATTACTTCAATTTCTCATCCTTAACTACATAAAATACAAATTACTTTCACAGCAGGTTTGACATACACCCTTATAAAAACGTGAGTTCCTCAGGGGTTCTTTAGTAAAGAGAATGGTTCTATTTAGAATCATGAGCTCTATACAGAAGCATCTCATGTTCAAATGGTTCTTTGCATGGTGAAATGGTTTTTCAGATTGGTGGGGATTGTGCTGTTATTTATATTTCTAAATAGAACCTTTCTGAAAATGGTTCTATATAGCACCAACAAAGGTTCTTTTATTGTTACGAAGGCAAGCTGTAACAATAGAAGAGCCCTTTTGGTGCCATATACAACTAATTTCCAAAAGGTTCTCTTTATAACCAAATCTAACACATCAATTTAAAGAACCATTTCACCAAGCAAAACACCATTTAAGCATGTGATGGTTCTCTATAGCACTCAAGATTCTCTTTCTTCTAAGGGTATAGCACTGAATATGAAGTATTAGGTTTATAAATGAATAATAAGCCTTTAGCCAACTGGTTGAATCCACATTAAAACATACTTGTTCAGGCTAGAATATGCTTAGTTTTATTGTAACTGTATTGTTGTTAACTTTGCTTTTTCATGTCAATAATAATATTTTAGCCTTATAATGTTTTGGTTATCTCTGTAGAAATACCTATGGATTCTGGAGATATTAATTATTTGTAATTTTATTTTTTATGTATTGCATTTAGTACTGCACAAAAAAACAAAGACCACCTGAATTTTATTTTCCATAAGAAAATAAATACAAAATGTTTTCAAAAACTCCAGAAGTTTCCAAACATAAAGTTGCAAAAACATTTATTAAATGTACTGAAAATGGGACTCATAACAACCAACACCTGGTAGACCACCAAAACGGACACCATCAGTATTTAATACTTTCATCTTTGAGAGAAAATCAACCTCCATTTTTGCTTCAGATCGGTAAAAATCCACCACATTTCTGTCCTTCCTTCCACGTTAAGAAGAAAACTCACTATGTCGCTATGAGTCTGAAAGGATGTGTAGCTGTCAAGAAGCCATTACTGAGAAAAAGAAACAGACAAAAATGTTCTCAGAATAATACTGGCCATGCTAGAGTCCAGACATTATTGAATGTGTTTGAGATTACTTGGATTGTGAAAGGCAGAAAATGCAACCAACTTCTAAGACTGAACTGTTGAGGTGTGGATATATCCTTGCAGATATCTTTAAAAACCCAAAAGCAAGTCTCAGAGAAACAATGAAAGCTATAATAAAGGCAAAAATAGACATACTGAATAATGAAAATATTATAGGCTACTATATTTAGTTGTTGAGTCTTTATTTACATTAATGATAATGATAATAATAACAACAACAACAACAACAACAATAATAATAATAATAATGTAGTATGTGAACCTGTTTGAAAAGAAAGCACAAATCTGACCTCAGACCAGCCTCAAATGATGTATTGACTGTAGCTGTTGTAGTACAGCACAGTACAGTGGTGGACGAAATGGTCTGAAAGAAACAGTGGTCTTATTCAGCTCCAGCGTAAAAGTAGCAGCAGGATTGGCTCTCAGCACTGGATTGGCTCTTTTTTCTACTTTAGAGACCCTCTGTGTTTCCTTTCTTCTCCTAAAAAGGCTGAGGCTTTAACAATGTTCAAAGCTTTGCACTCAGTACACCAGCAAATCTACCCTCAGTTTTTTCTGTTTTGTTTTTTATGGATTAGGACATGTGTAGGTGATGTTTACACATATTACAATTGGGATTGACACATAAATATTGCAGGCAACAGTCTCTGTGACTGATGCATAAAAAGTTCTGTGGCTGGACCAGAATCAATTTTCTCTAATTTAGTAATGAGGCAAAGCATTTTTCAAGCAATATGCAGTCAGTGACTATAGTTCACAGTCTGCATTGTATACTTGGGCTGTCTGGCATGTCAGGACACTGCTTGCAATGTTTTGGGAAGAATTCTTAATGAGCTGGAGGCTTTGTGAGTGAAGAGGTGTCTCCATGGCGACAAGAAGCCAGGCTGGACAAGAACACAATGGTCAGGCCCAAGACTGGGGGGTAGAGAAGAGTATGAGTGTGTGTATTTGTGAATGCTGGTATGTGGTGGAGGATGAATCAGTGAAATGAGTCATTAAATAGAAAATGTTTGTATTTCAGGAGATACTTTTGAGGAGATGTAAAATAATCCACTTTTATGGATTGGGGGAAATCAGAGGAAAATGAATTAAAACACAAGTTTCCAAAACTAGAGTTAATAAAATATTAAAAAATGTAGTGAAAGTGAAATGTTATCACAAAGACAGCACTTAAAGTTTTCAGTTTTGAGATAATCAAGGATAATCAAGGAGAAAATCAACCCCTACTCTTGCTTCAGATCTGAAAAACCCGCAGGTCTTTCTGCCCATCCTTCCACTGTGAGAAGACAACTCAACACTATGAGTCTGAAAGGTTGTGTGCTTGCCAATACGTTGTTACTGAGGAAAGAAAATAGACAAAAAATGACAAATCAAATAGAGATGCTGGTGTGCTCAGAACAATGGACAGACCACCCCAGAGTCCAGATGTTAAGATTCCTGAAAGTGTTTGTGTTTACTTGAATTGTGAAGAGAAAAAAACACTCAATTTCTAAGGCTGAACTTTGGAGGTGTGGAAAAATGTCTCTGTAGATTTCTTTAAAAAAAACTGAAAGCTAGTGAAAAGAATGAATGCTGTCATAAAGGCAAAGGCTGGACCCACTAAATACTGAAAATTTGTGCTTTTGTGTTAAATAAATGCTTCCTGAAAAATGAATAGCTTAAATGTCTGTTATTAAATAAACAAAGGACAGTCTCTGACTTTTGGACAGCAGCGTACATCATAAACAGCCGAGCCCTGGACTGTCTATTTCTGACCTTTCCATCAATCAGCCAGGAAGGTCAGGGGAAAACATGATTTCCATAAGTGAATCTCTGAAGTCAATATATAGTACCACAGTAGCTATTTGTAGAAGTTAACATCCACACAATTTTGATAAACTGCCTGAACAGCTATGATAAATCTGATTCGTGTAATTCTGATGGTCACCAGTGATGGATTTCTGAGTGTTATTTAGGTTGATTCTGTCTCCAAGCACTAACTGCATACAAGATGCTTATAGTTTATGTAGTCATAAGACTGCTATAGCTATAAAGAGGCTATCTGATAGTTCTGCTCATACAGCACTCCAGTGTCAAGCACTCCACTGTTAAAAACAAATAACACAATAAACCAACTTGGAAAATAAGCAGCTTTTATCGGAAAACCTATTTACAGATTCTTATTTGAGGATCTCCAAAAGACCTCTGTTCTATTCTTACTTTGCCTTTCTGTGTGCTACCATTCTACACAATCTCCTGAAGCACAGCCAGACTGAATCAGACTCAAACTTCAAACTCAGGATTAGTGCAGCTGTGACATCAGAACTCTTGAGCATCAGCGGAACCACTGCAGCCCATACACAACTTCCCAGATACCAAATATCTTTCAAATTGCTGCTGTTGGAACAAAACCGGAAGAAATTTTTTTCAGTTTTTGCCATAATCTGAAAATGATGTCTTTTACATTGTATGTAAATTTAATGAAAAATGAAATTTGTCCCAAAGAAATGTCCCAAAATTACTTGTAAAAAAAAGTCTGGTTCAATTGACATTGAAGTTAATGTTAGTTTTTCCTTTTCCTGTAAAATTACAATTTTGGAGATCCAAGGTTTTGTTCTGACAACAGAGAAATACAGGCCACAAGCCACTACTTAGCTTACATTCTCCACTTGTTGCTAAGTAGCAGGACACTATTTAAAATAAAGAGAAAACTAAATGGTTTCTCATTCACATTTGATTGCTGAAACTATAGGCTTATTAATTATTTATTATTATTTTGTTAATACTTAATAATAATTAATTGTAGTTATTTGTTAATTCATTATTCATTAATGAAGTATTTGGCTAATTATAATGAGTTAATCAGTAATTACAGTGTATCTAACATGTAGGTTACACTGTATGTCCAAATGTTTAGAGAGAGATGCCCATTCAACAATTTTTTCTGTAATTATGGATATGAATAGAGAGTTTGTTCCCCTGCACTAACATCCTCTACTCTTCTTGGAAAGCATTATAGTTGGCTTTGGACCATTGCTGTGTAGATTTGATTGTATTCAGTCAGAGGAGCTTTACTGAGGTTAGGTACTGATGTTGGATGATTAGTTCTAGATCACAAACTCCACTTCAACTCATCCCAAATATATGATGGTGTTCCACAGCTCCAAAGCTTTACACCACTTTAGCTGATGTTCGGGGGCCTCAGATGAGGCATCTCCAGAGCATCCCATTCTATGGGCAATGCCGTTCTATAGAGATACAACCTGTGAGTTAAGATTAGGATTAGCTGTTGGTCCACTGTTCCTTAGTCCAATGATGGGGGTGTTATACTCCACTAGGCAATGCTTGGCTTTGGGCTTGGTGACCTAAAACAAATGTGCACCTGCTCCAGAGTGTCTAATTCTTTTGGCTATGCTTTTCTATGGGGATTAAACAAGCTGTGTTTGCATAGTCAAATCACTGTATCAGCAATAGGTACACCTGAAAGTAGCTGAATTCATTCATTAGAAGGGCTGTCTGCATACTGTGGACATGTTGTTTGTAGTTATTAGAATGAATGATTGAAATGTAGGCTCTTAGAAGAGCAATAGTTCAACTGCACAACAAAATTGAGGCTAAACCCCTCCTTTGCTGAATTGATATGCGCTTTGCGGTCCACCCTATTTTTTTCGCAAACCCATAATACTTCCTATTGTGTCTGTCTACAAAATATCTAGGGCAGAAACAATATCTGGTCTTTATCATGTTACTGAAACTGTGTCAGGACCTTTGTTGAAGTTGACAAAACAAAAAGAGGAAGTGGTGTTGTTGATTACTATCCCTGTGTGAACACATGGCATGTGGTTCAGGCAACAGAGGCTGCATCTGAAAGTGTGCTCTATTTAACAAGCTGCGCTATATGTATCATCCCATCATACATGCTAAACACACTCAAAGTGTAACATACAAACCCAACTGCAAAAAAGTTGGGACAAAAACAACACAGAGACAAGATAATTAATGTTTTAGCTTACCAACTTTATTGTTTTTGGTGTAAATACACACTACCACAAGTTCCAAACTTGGGACAGGAGCAGTTTAAGACTAGGAATTTTGTAATTTGTTTAAAAACATTTTAAACAGATGATGCAATTATGCTTGGATATAAAAGGAACTTCCAGGAAAAGTTGAGTCTTTTATGAGCAAAGATGGATCACAGCTCATCACTTTGGCAAAAATGCATCAGTAAAAAATCTGACAGTTTTCAAAAATATTCCTCATCCAGGGATTTCAAGTATTTCACCCTCTACAGCAGGGGTCTTTAATTAAAGTTCAGTTAGGTCCAGTTAGAGAAAACATCCTCAAGGAAAGGTCTGGAACATCATAATGTCTAACTTGCATCATGATTCAGTGCCATGTACTGTTTAGGTATATCAACATCGTATGTAGTCAACAGCTGAATTTCAAATCAAAGAAAGTACAATTCATTTATTGTCAGTTTTCTCCTTTTAGAGCACGCCATGTGAAATAACTCTCCTCTGGCTCACTTACTACTCTGACTGCTGTTTCTCACCTTGTCCCTCCACTGTGTGTCTGTCACTCGCTTGAGTCTTGGTGCTCATTGAAATGCACGTATCTGATCGGCTGAGTAGCATCATGTGTGATATTTACAATGCATGCTATTGGTCTGTGAGCCTCCTGGCCACTAAACCGGTACTGCAAAGGCTAGAAAAGTTACGTCAATTAAAATAGGACTATCTCGTCAATATTAAATAATTCTCAACAGTTTATCAGTCCATAGGTCCAGGTCCGCATAGGACAGCATCTGGGTCCAAATCAGACCACGGTATGCCTATTAGTGACCCCTGCTCTACAGGATAAAATAACATCAAAAGATTCAGAGAATTCAGAGAATGAATGATTGTCTGTGATTTTGACACCTCAGACAGCACTGCATTAAAACCAGTATGCTTCTGTGAAGGATACCACCAAATGGGCTCAGGACACTTTAAATCAAATGCAAGACTGCACTATGCAAAGTGGAAGTCATATTTTTTTGGGTTCGAACTCTGAAATGGACAGGAAATATTGGAAGTTGTGTTCTCTCAGCTAAAGAAGTTCAGGATCATCCAGATTGTCATAATCATGAAGTTCAAAAGTCAGGGTCTGTCATGGTGTTGGTGGTATTAGTGGGTAACCTTCACATTTGGGAAAGCACCATAACACATTTTGGAGCAGCATATGCTGTCTTTTAGACACTGTCTTTTTCAGGGATACCCATGCTTATTTCAACATGACAACAGCATGGCTGTGTAATCAGAAAGTGCAGGTGCTAGATTGGCCATTGAAACTTGTCATGCATTAGCTCAAAATATTCCATTGCTGCCATACTGAATAGCATAGAAGAACTACACAGAAATGATGCTTTCAAAATCAGATCAGTTTGTTTCTTTAGTCCCCAAACATTTCTTAAGTGCTGCTAAAATAAACCTTTGTTTGGAACATCTTCCAGGCATGAAATTTGGAATGAGTGTATATTTATAACAAACACTGCTTCATAAAGTAAAATAAAATAGTGTTTTTGTAACATTTTCAGTTTAATACAGGTGAAACATTAGTTTTATCAGTATTTCACATACTGATCTGACATTTTTGAATTTGGGGTTGTATATGAAATAGCTTTTGAATGAAGTCACACAAAGAACTGCAAACATAGTGAGGAGGATATGGCTGTCAAAGAATTGCAGGTTGAGCTCAGCATGGTAATAAAACATAGAGGGAATTGTGGTGGATCACATAACCACTGCAATGCTGTGTGTGCAGTCAGCAGGAAATGAGTGCTGTGCGCAATTGCCTATAACTAACTTTCCTCTGATACTCAGGGGTCAGTACAGGGAACTTTAGCATACTAAAGTTTTAGCATACTAAATTTAGAGTCATTATAGCATACTAGTGTTATGCACTGACCAATCTCAAGAGATAAAGTAACAATCACTGTAACATTTCACAGATTTTCTGCTGGTGTTTCATTAGCATTAGCTCTGCAATGCTAAACTGCCTCGATGAATGCTAAACTACCTCTTGAACCCTAAGGATCCATAAGTTGGCTCTGATTAGCTCCTTATTTTTTTAAAATACAGATTTTTATTTATATTTGACGTAGGCCCAAATTCTCATAGAGCAAGCACTGTTTGGGATAGGCCCGCAATATACTCCTCACCCCCTCCCATTTCCCACAAAACACTCACATATTATCAGATACACGCTCTCATAAACATCCACTTGACACTCTAATACAATCACACACTCATTCACAAATGTTAACATATAAGTTGATATGGTACTGAATAAATACTGGCGATTATAATAAATCATTCCAAACAAGCAAGTCCTACCATGTAAATTGGCCTGGACTATAACTCAGGCACTGACTCGGTCACATTTAGCAGTTGGAATATTCTCCACAAGGTGGTGCTATTAGCACTAAAGCAGTTTAAGCTTGCATCATTAAAAAAACTGGCATAAACCTACACCAGGCTAGGCAGAATGATTAATTGAAGGCTTCACCCTACAATTGCCTCAAAAATGAAGAATGCACTTTAATGCCTACAACAAGCAGATGTCCAGAGCTGCCATAAATGGTGTTAAACTCAGTGGAACAATGACTATTCAACACAGTTAGCTTGGTGCTAACATAACATTATAAATCACATGGGCTGTATAGCAGAAATTGGTATAAACTTTAAAATATGTTTGTAAAAATGGAGAATAAAATCCACTGTGTGGATTACAGTTTTAGTAAATAAGAATCTTTTCAAAGTCCCTTTCTTTCTATCAGCAGGAGGCTTTATCAGTTGAAGGCCAAATGTTCAATTTAATTCACCCAAAGTTATCTCACTGACCTATACTCTGCCAGCTCTGGTCTTGGCTGATCTGGCCTGCCAGGTCAGGTTAACCCTCAGATTTACAGTGCACGGCTGGATCTCTTTTTCCTTTCACACAGGCACATTGTCCAATCTCATCTGGGGTGATGGACTGCACCCCATGGAGGTTGGCAAATAGGTTACGCCTTGCAGTAATTGGACGGGATCGTTTAACCTTGGAGAATCCGCTCCAGGTCTGTTATGTCATTTCACTAATCCCTCATCACTCTTCTTTCCCGCCCTTTTACTCATGACATGGAGATAGGACTCTAAAATCTGTACCCATCTATGGTGATCTGTTTTGTCTGACTCTGTTTGTGTTTGTGTGTGTGTGTGTGTGTGTGTGTGTGTGTGTGTGTGTGTGTGTGTGTGTGTGTGTGGTTGTGTGAGAGCGTGTTTGTCTGGAGGATCAGTGTCTAGGTACAGTGCAGCTGCAGCATGCACATGGTCCTCTATTGATTGTGTATCTATGCAAGCCTACTGCATAAGCAGACAAATAGAAAACCACTATTTGAATAGCCGCCCAATGACCGCTGGGATAGGCTCCAGCACCCCCTCGCGACCCTGAGGGAGAAGCGGCTTAGAAAATGTGTGTGTGTCTGTGTGTGTGTGTGTGTGTGTGTGTGTGTGTGTGTGTGTGTGTGTGTGTATTTGAATAGCAAAATATAGGTTGGGTCAGGCAGTCTGTACAGGCCATTTAAATCTTCTTTGGTTGTTCACTGTGGCTGCTATAGCCTAGTTGTGAGCTGGGACAACTCTAAGCTATGCTGTGCCTCTGTAGCCACAAATTCACTATTGATTTTCAATCAAAATGACAGATTACTGCTCCAACGAATGCTCCCACTCTACAGTCTGTCCCTGAATTCATTACAACACTCTTTTGTCCTATGCAGTACACAGCTTCTTCACTGCTAGCAAAAGTCTGTAAAGATTTGAAAAATATGAACAAAATTCAGGGTTCAAGCTGGCTTCTAATTATGCAAAGAACTTTTGTCAACATCTATAGATAACAGTATGTTAGACACACATAAGCAAGTCAATTTGACACATTTACATGATGCTAATCAATGGCGTTTAGTTTCCATAGCTGTTTAAGAACATTAGTGTTTCAGCTAACCACAGAAATGTTTTCATGAACCTTTGCTTTAATGCTAGGCGATTTTGTGAGAGAGTCTGGCTTAAGCATGTATCCCTCACTGTGGGAGCCATGACACTGCAGCTTCAGTCACGCAAGCTTCCTCAGCCTGGCAGGCTGTTTACAGTACAGTACAAAGCAATCCCATTACTGCCATTATTGTGAACTTAAACAGCACCCTTAGAGGTGACTTTGTTTCCAGGAACTGTAGTCTTGCTTGAACACTTGAGGATATTTTTATTTTAAGGAAAATACTGCGGGAAATGTGATATGTCCATGGAATGACATTCTCTATGTTAGATGCTTTTAGGCTGTTATAAAGTAAAATGTATAAAACAAATATTTCCCAATAGGAGTCATTACAGTATCATACATTTGGATTCTTTCCATTGCAGAATCACATTGCATTGTATTATGTAACTTTACAGGTGAACTCCAGGATTATCTTGGCACAGAGGTACTCTCTTCCAACAGAAGGTCACAATGAACTTGTTCTCTTGCTCCAGTGCAGTTAATTCAGTCTCCAAGAACAGATGTTCATTCAAGGTTTACCTTATATGTGTATAAGCTCAAACTAGATAACAGACAATTCAAGACCTTTTAAAAACAAAACAATTAAAGTAAATTAAACCTAATTCTCATGCAATCCAGATAGTTACATGTACGGCTAGATAGTGAAG
This sequence comes from Pygocentrus nattereri, assembly GCF_015220715.1. Classification (NCBI taxonomy): domain Eukaryota; kingdom Metazoa; phylum Chordata; class Actinopteri; order Characiformes; family Serrasalmidae; genus Pygocentrus; species Pygocentrus nattereri. The sequence continues at coordinate 32,564,937 of NC_051214.1, read as the reverse complement.
AAGATTACATTATGTTTTGTGCATTAACAAAATTAAAATGCCAAGTAATTATTTTAGTATTTCATAAAATGTGCCACCCCAAAAAAAACTTCATCATCATATAACTGAAAAGAAGACAGACATCAATATCCAATGGGAAAGAGCAGAAAGAAACACATAATGTAGGCAGATTCTCTCTCTCTCTCTTTCTCTCTCTCTTGCTCTCTCTCTCTCTCTCTCTCTCTCTCTCTGTGTGTGTGTGTGTGTGTGTGTGTGTGTGTGTGTGTGTGTGTGAGACAGTGTGATGCTGATGTGTGTGTGTGTGCTGGCATTCTCAAACACAAGTGCAATCCAAATTATACACAGGAAAAACACTGCAGGCAGAACATCACATCCTATTATATATAGAGAGAAGGGAATGGCAATTAGACAGACAGACAGACAAAGATACAGAAGCACATCCAAAGGTCTGAGACCACATTGGAAACCTGGGATTTTGAACAACAGAGAGTTTTAGAATTTTGAAGTATTAAAATAAAACAAAGAAAAGTTATGGGAAGTGAAATGAAAAAGAAATATTCAAGATTTAACACGTTTTCTATGTCATTACCCAAATTTGAGCAAATTTAAGTAATGATGTTGATGTGAAGACCATTGCAACAAAAGGTCAGATTCTTTTTTTAAACTTTTCTTCTCAACTGAAGTACATGTTCAGGTGGATCTGATCTATCATTATGAGAGGCTTTTGCACAAACTTGTGGAGTTCATGTAAATATACTCTGCCGCCCCACCCTCCCAATATTAGGGGCTCAAAAGTAATTGAACAAACTAATGTAATCATTAATTGAACTGTCATCATTTAAAAGAAGGGAACCAGTTCCACTGGCAGCCATGAATACATGCATATGCCAAAACAGTACCTCCACCTGAGGTGGTATGCTTTGGATCATAAACAGTTAATTCCCTTTTCCATACTCTTCTGTTCCTAACCTTCTGATTCAAGCTGATGTTTGTCTCATCTGTTGAAAAAGATGTTGCAGAATTCCAGAATAATACTGGATTTTTTTTTGACATTTTTTGGACGATTTTAATCTGCTCTTTCTGTTTTTGAGCACTTACCAATAATTTGCATCTTGTGGTAAACCCTCTGCATTTACTCTGGTAAAGCCTTCTCTTGATTGTTGACTTGAGATATGTCTGCATCCTGGAGGACCTGGCCTCCTGATCCAGCCAACATTGAGGTTTTTCTTCACCAGGGAAAGAATTCTTGTGTCATACATTGCAGGTGTTTTCTGTGGTTTCTTCTGGGGCTGTACTGCAGAAACTTCTTAACTCTGAAATTTTTATCTTATCTGTTTAGTCACTATGACAACTTCAGTTAGGACTTAATTTAAGATAGTAGCTATTACAGAACAACAGTTCTGAAGTTCATGATCTTATCCGAACTCCAGATAAAAAAACAGTACTACAGAAAAACCATAGCTAGACAAAATTTAGATAGACAAATATAAAAATAGACAGAGAAGAAAAGAGATGGAGAACAAAGGCTAAAAGACTAAAGTGAAATAAGTAAAATAAGTAAGCATTATAGCAATATATATATATATATATATATATATATATATATATATATATATATATATATATATATATATACATACAGGCTTGACAGTGTGATAAAAGTCCACTTGTTAGTGGGCAGGGTCCTGTGCTATTTGCCACTACCACCTGTTTACTGTGTTAACTATGAGTGCTAACTGGAAAGGCAGGCAGGGTCAGCTGTGCCCAGTCATTCTGCACCTAATCAATATTGCGCCAAAGGGATGACAGTGTACCAGTCACGCTATGATACAGCCCATTGAACAGTGTCTGACTGAAGCTTCTGACTATGAGGACATGCTGAGTGCCAGACCTAACCTCTCCACTAGCACAAGCACTCTGATTGGACAGATATGAAAGATGTATACATGTTAGGATGTGAATGCTCAGCCACTATAACAATATGTACTATCTATCTATAAAAATGGCCCAAAGTGTGGTGCATAGACTAATTTACAGCAGAAGCAGACTTGAGACCCGAGTTCTGTTAAAGCTAACAGTATGTTATACCATATGAGAAAGCACCATTGTTAATGCTACACAGCTCTTTGCATTAGTGCAGCACTTCACTGATTCTGATTCACTCTTCTATTAAGCCACTTCAAAAACAAGGCCCAAACATTCAAAGCACTTCTGATCTTGTGATCCCAAAGATGTTTTTCTCTCACACACACTCACGCACATACACAGTCTAACAGAAGGTTCATTCTGAGATGGAGGAATCTTTCCTGCACACATATCAGCCCATTGATGTGTGAAGAGGACCGTCACAAGGCTCTGGCCACGTTCCTTAAAGCCTGCTCTTATGCCAAAGGAGCTGAAAAAAAAGTGAGGCATGAGCAACGAGAGAGAGAGAGAGAGAGAGAGAGAGAGAGAGAGAAGGGACTGAGAGAGAGATAACGAGAGAGTGACAGACCCACAGACAGAGAAGGGGGGGGGGGGGGGGTGTTCAAACAGACAGTGAGGGGTCTTTGTGTCTAGAGTGGAAGCTGCAGGAAAATGGACCATTTCCACTCCCCCTAATGGCACACAGTGTTGCTTGAATGGTTCTGATGATGAAAATGAGCAATAATCTCTTCAGTCTGGTCATAGTAGATACACTGCCTATCAAAAGTTTGGGGACACTTTGCTATCTTATGAAGTGGCAAAGCCAAATAATTTCAAAGCATAAAATAACTATTTGCTTATATTTTGGGTATATTGTAAAACATCATCAACTTATTTGAGGGTCTTGTGAGGAGAAGGTGTAAGATTTCACAATTGCTGTAAGATTATTATATGTTTATTTGATTTATTTCTGCCCAATTACATTGAATTTCTTAACTTGTTTCTTTAATTGTCTTGTAAAATTGACCTATTCCTTTGGCAGATAACTTTGCTTGGTTCAAGAAATACTACTAGAAACAAGCAAAATTAGTTGCATTATTTCTTGAATCTTCTTCTTTCAGCTGCTCCCTTTAGGGGTTGCCACAGAGGATCATCTGCCTCCATCTTGCCCTATCCATTGCCTCCTCTACTTTCACACCAACCATCTCCATGTCCACCTTCACTACATCTATAAACCATAAAAGGTCTGAAAAGTTGACAATAATGGCTGAGAGAGTAATGTAAAGTGGACAGTCAATTTGCATTTGAATGTGAATGTGTGCTTGTTCCACATGATTTTGTTTGGTATTCAGTAAAGAATGTCTGGAAGTGGAGGTTATCTTAGGTATTATCAAAGTAATGTTAAATTGAATACCCCATGCGATGCAATATCTGCTTTTTATAGCCCATGTCCGTCCATGCTGGCATGCTGCTAGTGTTACGTAACACAGCTGAGCCCCCAGCACCAGCGTACAGCTCATTACATCCACACTGAACCCAAACAAACACAACCAAAAACCAAACAACTGGCAAGTAGCCAGATTGACATGCATTAAAATGAAACCGAATCACCATTTTAATATATTTAAAGTCCACTATAACACAATTTCCATGTTGTTGTTTTTTTTAAATGTGTTGTATGTAAACATTGTTAGTTTCAAAACATTCCATTCACTTTTCTGTTTATACACTGTTAGAAATTAAGGTATATTTTCATTCATCATGGTACAAACAGTGTAAATGTTCCCTCAAAGGTACAGCAGTGGTTGTAAGGTCCAATTGTGAACCCTAAGTATGTTTTTCCCAAGTGAAAAGCAAATATTTGTGTGTTTTTAGAACCTAATGGTTTAAAACATAACATTACATCAAAAGCCTGGAGATGAGCCGGGGTATGCAGTCAATGCAATTTAGAAAATATAATTTCAGTGGATTATGGTACAATTATGTTCCCTGACTAAAATTACTGAGATGTACCCCTGAGGGTACCACCCCAATGACAAGAGGGGTACTGCCCCTCTGTGATGTCATGAAAACGTATAGCAAAAAGCATTCTATATAAGGGGTAAACACAGGGCTTAAATACAAACAAGGATAATGAGGGACAGGTGGAAAACAGGTGGCAACAATCAGGGGCGGAGTCACAAAACAAGGGGCTAGACTAAGAAACAAAACAATTATCATGCAGAGGGTTCTTTTAGTGCTCATGGTTCTATATGGAACCATTTTATTTACCTATGAATCCTTGAAGAACCATCCTGTTTAAAAGTACAATTTAGCCTCACCTACTCTCATGAACCTTATGAGGACAGATTCAGCCAGGACTATTTTCCAAATGAGGCGAATAAATGTGAGCAATTATGAACATAGCTGGAGCTGCACAGGCCATGCAGCTCACCCTGACTTGCTTCTGAATGCTAATCTGATAAGAGTTTTTTTTTTTTACAGCTCTGGATTTTCTTGGGATTAAGAGTTCAAGAGAAATGGAAAAGAGCAGAGAAGGAGAGAGAAAGAGAAGGTGAGAGAGAGAAAGAGACGGGTTGCATGTAAACATGAGGTGGAGGAAGGAAGGGCAGCAGGGATGGAATGATGATGGGGAGGAGGAGAGTGACAGAGAGGGAGGAAGGATAGTGTAAGGAAGACTGATGTTTAGGTATTTTTAAACACAGTCAGTGTATCTGTTTCAGGCTGGACGTGTGCCCACAAAAGCAGGCCTGTTGGAGAGAATAGGGAAGAACCCAATACTGAAACTCAAATGAGCCCAGAAAGGAACATCCATCTGACCTCCTCTACAGCAGTCTGCCATTACACAACACCGTCTGACTCATTCCTTGCTCACAAACTCACCATTCCTCTTCACTTTAGAGTATGTGTGTGAGTATGTCAGTATCAGACTGAGAATGAATGTGTCAGACGCAAATACACAGTTCACTGCTATCTGTACAAAATGAAAGAATGCTTTTCCTTCTGCATTTTGAAGATACTAGGCTTTGATGTGATCATCACAGAACATCAAAATCTCAGAACATGGATAGAACTTTCAATGGAAGTTTCGTGAAATGTATTTAGGGTGGTCCTTTATAGATGAAACAAACACTCAATGGACTCTCATTAACATGTCACAAACATATGAGGGTTAGGATTGGGTTCTGGGTTGATGTTAAGATTAAGATTAGGATTAGGATTAGAGCCAGGGTGAAGGTTAGGTTTTGCATCACAAAACAACAAACATCACAAAACAACAAACATCACAATTCTTATTTTTTTCTTTGTTTGTTTGTTTTGGACCCTGAAATTGTTCTCATTTTGAGGAATTGTTCTTGGAACATAAATTCACTGAATCACTGAAACAAGAAAATGGATGAAAATGTTGAAAGTTTTTTGGTATAATTTGTTGGTATATCCCAATTTTATATGTAAATAAGCAATTCATGTTTTAACTAAAACACAAAAACTAATTTCTTACCCCCTTTTTTGGCTTAAACCATAGTATTTAAATAAAAAAAAACTGTAATTCCTTGAGTATTTTAGTCACTTTGGTATTTGTGTGTGTTCTGGAAGTGATTACCATGTTGCAGTAATGGGAAAAAAAACGTAAAATGTTAACTTTTAATATTTTATTGAAAACATCGGCAGGGCGACAACATGATTGGTTTTAAGATTTTCATTTTATAATTGTGTGTTTTTCATATAAAATTCCTCACTACTATGAGAAATCCTAACTTTGATTTCATGAGAAACAATTGCATGTATTATGTGTCAGGCTGGGTAACCCTGTAGCTGAGTGCATTGGGGCTAAACACAGTCCAGATGGGGACAGAGGCTTTGACAGAGGGTGCCCAGCAGGGTAGGCCTAGAGAGTGTGTGTTTCATACCCCCTCCCTGTCCTCTCTCTCTTTCTCGCTCTCTCGTCCACACATAGCCAGGGTTCATAAAGACCATTCAGTCACTCTCTACCAAACTTTTCCACAGGGCGTTCCCTGTTCTCCTGCTTTAACAGTCTCTCTCTTCTATGCCTGTCTCTCCCACGACTCCGCTATCCCCATGATGATCATGCACAGTGCAAAACATTTTCTTTACACCTCTTTGGTGAAAGTCACTGAGAATTAAGGAGACAGAGACACAGAGAGAGAGATAGATAGAGAGAGAGAGAGAGAGAGAGAGAGAGAGGGAGAAGGAACAGGCTGAGTTAAGAGCCCTCAGAGAGATAGGCCTAAAAAGAGCTCTGAAGGGTGTGAGAAGAGTACATGCCCAATAGTTTTGGGACAACCCCATCAATTAGTTTCAACTACATCCATTGCGAACTGATGCATTAAAAAGCATACAATCATACAATCTCTGTAGACAAGCACTAGCAGTAGATCATACTGAAGAGCTCAGTTACTTTCATTGTAACACTGTCAGGTCAGTTCTTGAGATTTCCTTCCTGTTAAAAGTTCCCCAGACATCCATAAGTGGAAATGCCTACATGATACAACACCTCTGCTGCAGAAAGATCCCACACAATTCTTACACAATTCCAGTGTCTACAGCATTAAAATCGGTTGCAGCACACAATACCAGCTTCTAAACTCCCTCCTAAAGCAACTTTCGCACACAAACTGCATGTCAGGAGGTTGTATGGGGTTTCCATTGTGACCATAATGGCCAAGTACACTAAACATCAGCTGGAGTGGTGTAAAGCACAGCTCCATTGGACTGGAGCAGTGGAAATGGGTTCTCTGGAGTGATGAATCACACATCACCATCTGGCTGTCTGACATATGAGTGTAGTTTTGGTGGATGCCAGCAGAATGCTACCTGATTGAAAGTTTGGTGGTGGAGGAATAATGGTCTGGGGCTATATTTCCATGGTTTGGTCCCCTTGGTCCAAGCAAAGAAAAATCTTAATGCTGTAGCATATAAATAAATTTTAGAGAATTGAGTGCTCCCAACTCAGTTAACCCTTTAATGTCCTCCCCATATATTTTTTTGTATATTTAATTTGTTTGGGACAATAGTAAAACAATTGGTGTTTTGTTTTTTTTTTCTTCATGTTTGAACCCTTAATTGTAGAAATATTCACGCATACCAAATGGACAAGATGGCACTTTGTAGCACATATAGTGACTCAAAATGTGCTCTACCAAATGGGTGAGCAGGACATTAAATAATTAAAAAAGAGCTGTAGGAGATATAAATCATTTGGTGCGAGGAAAGTCAGCATTAACTTCAATAAGATTACAAATTCTTAGCCAGGCACTTTCAAATAAATCCTCATTGTCACACAAAGAACCTTATATCTGCATGTTTTTTGTTTTTGTGCGTAGTTTGAAAACTCCAGTTATCTTTTGCATTGTGTTCAAATTTCATGACAGGCCAAGCAACAAAAATGGTTAAAATGAGAAAAAAAAACTTGTTACATTAACTTAAATTTCCAAGTTAAGAATGTGTTGCAACAAAATAGTTAAATGGTGTAACTGTTGTCATGCAGAACCTCACTTTGGCCTTCCGCAATTTCTGAAATCAAAACTATGCTCTTGCTCACAGCCTGGCTTGTAGTCGATCACCAAACAGCTAATAGCATGACTCAAACAGTGAAACATGGAAATAAATTAATTTGTCACCTACCAGGCTGTGATTTAATCATATAATTAACTAGCAGACTGAAATCAAAAGGAGTCAGGAAGGAAGGCCTTATTTGAGTTATGAATGTAGGTATTTTTAATATAAGCAACTGTCTGCTAGGCTTCAGTATCCCCTTGTGATCAGTTATAAGCTACATGGCAAATAGAGCAGCCTCCCACTAGCAGTCCATCTGTACTCATGGAAAACCATGCCATCTCTTACATTTACACATGCACTGAGCACAAGCTCAACGTGGCCTCCACGCCTTATGCCAGCCACTCTCAGAGAGTGCAATCTGTTTACATATGGAGTTGTAGAGGTTTGGCTTGACTCTAGCAGTGGTGGTAGAATGACTAGCTCTCCCCAGCGCTAACAGCCAATGCTACAGTATCTCCCTGTGGCACAGAACGATTGGTAGCTATGTCAGAAATCCCATGGTAGTATGACTGCCTGTTGCTAAGCTGTTTCTAGGAAATTCTGAATCCCATTCGCTGGAAGTAAAAAGGGAAAGAGCAGCCTTACTACTGAGTCCATTAATAATGATCCTTTATCCATCTGAGAGAGTTAAGCTACCACATAGAATTAGCATTTCATAGGCCATGCAGTAAAGCTCTCCTCTGTGCTCTTTGAACCAGAGTCTTGATTTCATCATGGGTTCTAATCTATCTATTACTTCTCTGTCCCTCTCTCTTAAGCTGCAGCCACACTGAACACATGTAAAATCTGTCTGTTGAAAAAGGCAATACATTAGAAGAGGAACAGACACAAGGACAGGATAAAGCGAGTCGCTTCCTGTAGAGTTCATCTAGGTAGATTTTAACCCTGTGAATTTGTGAAGCATGAGCCAATAGAAAATGAGACATTGAGCTGTGGTATGTTCTTTCTGGGAAAAAAAACAAACAAACAGATAAACTGTTCTTCAGTCAACATAATGTTGCTTGTGATTAACAGTTGCAAAAACAAACAAACAAACTAGTTAGCTAGGTAATGTTAGGCGTTCACCAAAAAATACGTTTCCACCCAGCAAAGACAAAAAGATACACCTGATACATCTGATACATCACATACACCTGCTATAGGTACACTTTTCAGTTACTTCATAAAAGAAATCACCGTAGGACCACCACTGATATTTTTGTGTGGTGGACCTTTCTCAGGTATTGGTACACATGTTAGTGTGTGATATTCTGGTAGAAGTGGATCAGACACAGCAGTGCTGCTGGAGTTTTTAACATTAGCCAAATTATTAGACACATCTCTCTCTGTGGTTCACCGAGGTGCACAGTGACGTGTGGTCATGTGTGCATACGAAACAAGTTGGAGTTAACCGAGGCAAACAAGACGGATAAAACTTGTGGAACCAAAGCCAGACCCACAAGCTCCATGGTTTCAAGTATGTGGACACTTGACTATTATACAAGCTTGTTAGTCATCCCATTTTAAAAATACAGGCATTAATATAGAGTTGCCCTCCCTTTGCAGCTATAACAGCCTCCCACTTTTACCAAGGCTTTGAACAAAATTTTGAAGTCTATCTTCAGGAATTTGTTTCTATTCAGTTAAAAGATAATAAAGCATGGTTCATCAATCCACAGAACATATTAATACTGCCCTAGAGTAGCGGTGTGGTTTATACCACTTCTGCTGACACTTGGCTTTGTGCATAGTGATCTAGTCTTGTATACAACTGCTCTGCCATGGAGACCCACTTCATAATGTGCCAGATGAACATTTCTCATGCTGATGTTGCTTTCAGAGGCAGTCTGGAGCTCTGGTGGTCCTGCTCTGAAGGTTTACATGGTCTACTGCTTCATGGCTGAGCTGTTGTTGCTCTTAGAAGCTTTCACATTAAAAGCACTTATAGTTGACCAAGATCGAACATGGCAGAATTTCACAAATTGACTTGTGGCAAAGGTGGCATCCTATGACAATGGCATTTTAAAAATCACTGAGATTTTCATTATGACCAGTTCTACTGCAAATGTTTGTCTATAGAGATTGCATGTGCTTGATTTTTTATGCCCGTTAGCAACGAGTGTGACTGAAGCACATGAACTCAGTCACACTCAGTGAGTAATTTGCAGTGATGCCCAAATACATTTGGCTATACTGTGTATGTTACATACACCAACTAGTGGCACTTATATAGTCTGAGGACAAACAAGAAGGCTCAAACCCCTATCTGGGGTCTATCTGTGCACATGTCTGGTGCTTCATATATGGCACACAATATATAGACATTTTGCTCTTTAACATTCTGCTCTTTAATCTCACTTATTATTTCATTTCTAATCCAGTGTGAGCAACCACAACAAAAATAGTGTCACTGTCCAGTTATTTTTACACTGCACTGCCTGTTCTCTGTTTAGCTGTTTGGTGGCTTGGACTGGTAGTGTGGATTTAGCTCAGGGTGAGGTTGTTAGCATGTTACTGTGGGCTCTTAAGCAGAGGCGACAAAGTACTAAGTCTCCAAATCTTGTTAAATGCACAGACAGAAAGGGGCGGGGGTGGGGGGCTCAAAGTCAATGTCAATGATGTCAGTGATTTCTCCTGAAGACTTAGACAAATATTTAGAGTGCAATGTCACCCTTGTAGCATGCCCAGTGGTGCTGAGATTAGTAAGGCACCCTGATGCCCCCCCACCCCCATCCCCACCATTCCCAAAAGCAGATTATGGATTACAGCCAAGGCTGTGTACTGTCATGTGACCAGCGGCCCTATTTACAAGACAAAACAGTAGGTGTCACAAAAATCGCATGAGCTGTGTACACAACACTGCTGTCACATGTCCATATTCAGACTAAATTCACTCCATTCACACCACTGTCCCATGAATAGCTCCATTCACTCATGTCTGATTTGTCCTTAGTTTAATGTGTGCCTGAGTTACAGCACTGCAGAAGTTAGAACAAGGCTTTATATAAGCAGATAAGGAAAGGTGAGAGGGAGCAGTGAAGTCGATCAAGCAGGATGTTTACTTCCTGGCTCACTTTGCACAACCCAATCCACTTTACACTCACTGCCACGATCAAGGTGATGAAGGGCTCAAGGAATCCAGAACTCACTTTGTTTATGTACACACTTTGTGTCTCTACTCTATTTTGTAGTTTGTAGACACCTTCTTATCCACTGTTTTTTCCAAATCAGTAGGGAGTTTGTTGCATTAACAGCCCCTACTCCTCTGGGAAGGCTTTACATTAGATCAGTGATTCCCAAGCCTGATCCTGGAGAACACTCTGCCCTGCACATTTTAGTCCCAACACACCGGATCCAGCTAATTAGCTCATTAACAAGCCCTTCACGATCTGAAGTGGGTGTGTTAGGAGGAGAGAAGACATTAAAATATGCAGGACTTTGGGCAGGAGGGTTTTATCACATTCAGTCACACCAGCATTAGTGAAATCAGATAAAGATGTTGGATTATTAATTCTGGTTCACAAACTCCACTCCAACTTATCTCAAAGGTATTGGATGGTGCACCATCACTCCAGAGAATGCAGTTCCACAGCTTCACAGCTTTCTACCTCTCTAGCAGATGCGGAGCATGGTGACCTTAGGCTCATGTGCAGCTTCTCCAGAGCATACCCTTCTACTGGAAATGCACTTTTATGTACATTATACAAACTGTGGGTTAGAATTAGCTGTTGGTGCACCTAAAGTAACAAAATTTACTAGTTTGCAAACTGCATCCATAAATCAACTGTCAGATTTAATTGATTGTTGATGCTACATATATACAAACATAATTCGGGACACAAACTGAGTACAAATGAATGAATTTCCTGATTTGATAGATTACAAGCTTTATATGTAAAATAAAGGCAACAAGAGCATTGACTCATCACGTTATATGAGAAGAAGAGCAGAGAATTTGATTTCTCATTGATGTTGCATTCACTTTGACTAAGAAACCTAAAAAATCATGTTTAATTTTTTTTTGGTGTGACTACAAGTAACAAGTAAAGGATGAATATGAACAAAGATGACTTTTTTTGCTACTTTGATGAAACATGTCACAAACAATCACATAGCAATGTGAATTTCATTCTGAATGTACTCTATGTGCACACTCATTCAGAAACTATTGCACTGCATCCAACAACTAAGGCAGCATCATGCTTTTTATATTCTGATACAAAACATAGTAGCACACATATCTAATTTCACACACTGATACACTGTATTTTATTATGGGCAAACATCACCATGCATGTGTTGCAGATACTCTGGGGGGCAGGCTGTAATGAGTTTAAGTGGATGTTGCCAAAGTCACTAAGTGTGTCTCCAATAACATGTTAGGTAAGATTCAATTAACATGATCTCACAAATCAGCTTTATCCTACAATCTGTCTTATCAAAGGTATCATGTAATTTAAATTTGTGTAACAGCAGTGATGTAGGAGTGATTTAATTAGACAGACCAGCTTCCTGCATTATGATGGCCATCATGGGGGTTTTGATAGTGAGATCTGTGGAGGAGTTTGCTCACATAAACAGCACAGTAACCAGCATACCCTAACAGTAAAGACACCACCACAGCACTTATGATGGCATCGACCCCACACACAGCCTGGCTGCTCTAGTCAGCCCTCTGAGAGGAAGTGGCAGTAGACAGGGAAGTGAGAGAGGGGAGAGGTCAGTGTAGGTTGGGCCATGGGGCTCAGTAGTTAGAGAGACAGAGCAGATGTAACCCACTCAGTCACACACTTGCAATCCCATTACTGTGTTGACAGATGAATGACCTTCACCAGTAGGACAGTGACGGGGATGGCCCAGCTCTGCCAGCCTGCACTGGTCTCAGGGGTACAGTAGCAAACAACTTAGCTATGTGCACAGGAGAATTAATATAATTTCTTTGAATTAAAACAAACTGAAAAAGTCAGAAGTGCAATACAGAATGTAAGTTGAATAATTGTGTTATAATTATGTATTTACACATAATTAGTATAACAAAATTGCAATGATAGATGCTAGTAAATAGAAACATACAGTGTTGTGCAAGAGTTAGAGACCACTTCTCACTGTTAATTTCCACTTAAAATGGCCATTAAATCCTGGAAAAATGTCTAAGAAATGTGAGGCAGACAAAACAGAGTGTACATCAAAACACGACCTTTTACATAAGAGTCAAATAAAATATGCTCAATTCAGTGTTTTGTTACTACCATTAGGATTCATAACATCAGAATAAACACTTTTACTTTAGGATTAAAGAAAATATACATTTTCTATCATTACTTTGTCATGGCATGTTGCCTCACCTCAGGAAAAGATATGAAATAAATGGTTTCTGATATTTGTACATTGCTGTAACTTGGCCCAACGGTCTTTGTTTCCTGTGTGTATGTGTGGGTGTGTGTGTGTATCCGTGTGTGTGTGCTGCATGTATGGCATTTCCTTTTGAAAATGATCAGGTCATGTATGTCATGTAGTGTGTTTCTCTCTCTGGTTCTTCCCTCTTATCTCCCACTGTTTTGATGGTTCTGAACACAAAGTCCCACTGTTAAGAGAATGTAAATAAGTTACATAAGAGACCAACACTTCTTTCTGATATAGCCCATGGATAATGGTCAAGTCCAGATACTGGTTCACTATCTGCAGCAATACATCAAACTATTAGCTATGAAACAAGCATAAGAACAGAAATCCATCTTGGACGTTCCTCTATGTGTGTATAAGAAACTTCCAGCACTACATCTGATGGCATTTTGCAACTAGTTTATATTGTTACCACCACATGACTTTTGTATTAACCTTCATCCAAGCCACATTATAAGTGTTTATAATAGGTGTATTAAATGAGCATATAGGAATTGATGGAACTCAGGTTCTCTAAACTTTTATGGGGTTTCTGTTGCTTTTGTTCGAGTGGGTAGTGTGTGCTCCATTAAACAGCCAATAAATCATCTAGAGCTCTTTTATTTCTTACGCGAGCCCTGACATGTATTTATGCATGCATACTAGAAATAAATTGTGACAGCCTTGAAGACAGAACAGTGACCTTCCCCACTCTAATGAGAACAGCATTGTTCAGGCTTCCCTCAGTAGCGCTGCTGCACGACTGCTTTTATTGTGACGGCCCCATCTGTCCGTTTGTGCTTCAGTTGATGTTCGATTTGCAGCCTCAGTGAATTGCTGACCAATCTTTAATCAGCTCCCACGGTAAAGAACAGGAGGTAGGGTCTGCCTGGGTGAATGATGCAGGGGAGGAGCAGCGGGCAGTGGGGTCAGCAACAGAGCTGGACAGCAGGAGGGAGGCCAGTGATATTTAATCTGTCTCCTGGCTGCCTGTCACCGAATGTTTGCTCCAAAACCTAATCTTACAAAGGTCTTCTTATGTTTCACAACAGCTGCTGTGAATATTTACTCATGAAGAATATTTGAATCACAAACAAACCACATGCTTAACCACTTAAACATAAGATTAATTATTCAGTTATTAAAATGTCCATATCCTACATTTTTCTACATTTAATTTGTTTCCTGAGACCTACTTCTGATGCTTATGTGAACTATGTACAAAAAAGCCATAAGAAATTTTTTTCACAATCAAAACTCTCATTATTCCTTAAAATTGAACATGCTGTTTTGTCTGCACCACTCTATGATATTCAAAATATCATCATTTTTATAATATATTTTAGAACCCATGCCTACTTGACCTACCTGTTTTCTTTCTGGACAGTGACAATGCTACAAGGTTGTTCTGTTGTGTCTCAGTTGAAGCTGAAACATTCATTAAACTTTAGCTTGAATTGGCAGGGCTAAACAGATGTAAACTGCATTAAGGCATATATGTAAATGTGTAGGTTTTTACAGCTTCTTAGTAATGAATGGGGAGTGAATGGAAGATTTTTAAACTTGTTAACATTCAAAATCAAACTTTTTCCAAAAAGCCCTTTAAGGCATATTGCACAGTATGAATGACTCAGCAGGCTGTATGAAACAAATATGCCATGTATGTAGTTGTGATAGTAAACTATTAAAATCTAGACCTACTCACATGTTGAAATGCTGTGCGAGGACAAAGAAACTTCACTTGACTTTCTCAAAGGCAACTGAACCAACCCAAAGGTGCAGAGAGCAAACTCTGTATGTTTGTATCGTAGTTCACTTTGGTGTATAAAAATGTGATGTATTGTGAGATGTGGTTCCGGTGTTTTCTGAAGCTGCAAAGTCCTGAATGGCGGTGATGGAGGTACTGGGTTTGTTGCCGCAGTAACAGGGCAGCCACTGAAAAAGAAGACTGACAGCTTGTTCAATGCAGGCATGGCCATAGGCGGCAGGTCGCCTGGCAACAAGGCTTGGAAGAGAGAGGGGCCACAGCAGGACCCCGGGCGCACAACCCTCTCAACCAGGAGAGGGAAAATCTTCAGCACAAAAGAATACAAGAAAAAAAACACTTCCATGTCCAGGCTTTGAACTCAGACTACTACAGTGCCCACTGACCAAGACCATGAGGCAAATGAGGACAAAAATGAGCACAAAAAATACCATAATAATATACACTATACATTCAGAAGTTTGCTGCTCACTCACACCTGCTTATTTAACATTTTTTCCTAAGTCAAAGGGTATTACTAAGGACTTTGTCCCTCTTTTGCTGCAACTCCAGTCTACACATTTGGAAAGGCTTTAAACTAGAACATTTCTGTGAGGATTTGATTGCATTCAGCCACAAGAGCATTAGAGTGAGCAAGTACTGATGCTAGATGATCACAAACATCACTGTAACGTATGCCCATGGTATTGGATGGAGCTCCAGCACTCCAAAAAATGTCGTTCTACTGCTTCACAGTGCTGGGGAAATGTATACACATTTGGATGCTACTTGGCATTGGGCATAGTGACACTAGGCTCATGTTCAGTTGCTGCAGTGTGTCCCATTCTATTAGCAATGCTTTTCAAAGGAGACTATGCACACTGTGTTTTCACAACTGAACACCAGTATCAGCAATGAGTGCACCTTAAAGTCATTATGTAGTAATTAGAAGGGCTGGCTGGATACTTTTGGACATTGTGCATGAGTGACAAGAATAAAAAAACAGGTAATTTCTTACAATACCATGCGGTAATGTCTGTTGTAAGACATCAAACCATCTATCTATCTATCTATCTGTCTGTCTGTCTGTCTGTCTGTCTGTCTGTCTAGATAGATAGATAGATAGATAGATAGATAGATAGATAGATAGATAGATAGATAGATAGATAGATAGATACAGTGGGGCAAAAAAGTATTTAGTCAGCTGCTGATTGTGCAAGTTCTCCTACTTAGAAAGATGAGAGAGGTCTGCAATTTTCATCATAGGTACACTTCAACTATGAGAGACAAAATGAGAAAAAAAAATCCAGGAAATCACATTGAAGGATTTGTAAAGAATTTATTTGTAAATTATGGTGGAAAATAAGTATTTGGTCAATAACAAAAGTTCAACTCAATACTTTGTAACATAACCTTTGTTGGCAATGACAGAGGTCAAACATTTGGTTTTTGGTATTTTTATATGGCTGGTATTTTGGCCCATTCCTCCATGCAGATCTCCTCTAGTGCAGTGATGTTTTGGGGCTGTCGCTGGGCAACACAGACTTTCAACTCCCTCCACAAATTTTCTATGGGGTTGAGGTTGGGACACTGGCTAGGCCACTCCAGGACATGGAAATGCTTTTTACGGAGCCACTCCTTCATTGCCCGAGTGGTGTGTTTGAGATCATTGTCATGCTGGAAGACCCAGCCATGTTCCATCTTCAATGCTCTCACTGATGGAAGGAGGTTTTGGCTTAAAATCTCATGATACATGGCCCCGTTCATTCTTCCCTTAACACGGATCAGTCGTCCTGTCCCCTTTGCAAGAAAAACAGCTCCAAAGCATGATGTTTGCACCCACATGCTTCACAGTAGGTATGGTGTTCTTGGGATGCAACTCAGCATTCTTTTTCCTCCAAAAACGACGAGTTGAATTTTTACCAAAAAGTCTATTTTGGTTTCATCCGACCACATGATATTCTCCCAATCCTCTTCTGGATCATCCGTATGCTCTCTGGCAAACTTCAGACGGGCCTGGACATGTATTGGCTTAAGCAGGGGGACACACCTGGCACTGCAGGATTTGAGTCCCTCTCGGCGTAGTGTGTTACTGATGGTAGCCTTTGTTACTTTGGTCCCAGCTCTCTGCAGGTCATCAGGTCCCTCCGTGTAGTTCTGGGATTTTTGCCCACCATTCTCATGATCATTTTGACCTCATGAGATCTTGCGTGGGGCCCCAGATCGAGGGAGATTATCAATGGTCTTGTATGTCTTCCATTTTCTTACAATTGCTCCCACAGTTGATTTATTCACACCAACCTGCTTGCCTATTGTAGATTCACTCTTCCCAGCCTGCTGCAGGTCTGCAATTTTCTTCCTGGTGTCCTTTGACAGCTCTTTGGTCTTGGCCATGGTTGAGTTTGGAGTCTGACTGTTTGAGGCTGTTTTGTAACGAGTGGAGGACAGAAGAGCTTCTTAAAGAAGAAGTTACAGGTCTGTGAGAGCCAGAAATCTTGCTTGTTTGTGGGTGACCAAATTATTATTTTCCACCATAATTTACAAATAAATTCTTTACAAATCCTACAATGTGATTTCCTGGATTTTTTTTCCTCATTTTGTCTCTCATAGTTGAAGTGTACCTATGATGAAAATTACAGACCTCTCTCATCTTTCTAAGTAGGAGAACTTGCACAATCAGCGGCTGACTAAATACATTTTTTGCCCCACTGTAGATAGATTGATGGACAGATTGATTGATTCAATAGTGTTGAGGTCTGGAATCTAGGTGGCCAGTTCTGAAAACACCAGCAACTTCTTTGTTTGATTTGCAAAATTTCTTCTATATTTTTAGGTATTCTCTTCCTCATATCTCTTCTTCTTCTTTCAGATTCATAGCCTTAAGTTTTCTTATTACAGTTGAAGGGCAACAGAAACGCCTGTTCATTCAAAATCATTCCAAATGAAATATCATTTTTTCATTCAAAATCATTAAGATCATTAAGATTAAATAAAAATTTGCATCTGTGTGTTTTGTTTTTTTTGTTTTTTTGATTAGCCGTGCTAGACCTCTGTGCGTGAGGTGAGGATACAGAGAGGTTTCCCCTCCTCTACTGCTCTCTCCGTTCTCATCCAGCCTGCTGCTGAGCTGCTTCATGAATAAAAGAGAGTAGCAGTGCAGCTTCTGCTGCAGTCGTAAGCAGCTTCCTCTTACAAAATACATCCAGCTATAGCCAGCAGTGGATGTATAGCCTGATTATAGCACATGCTATAAGAGAACTATCACTGGTTACTGTGTGTTGTTGATTGGTGAATTGACTTCAGAAGCTTTGCTTTGATATAAAGAGATGACAGTGACATTGTTGTCTTTTGATGTTTCGTCTTTCACAGGTTGTAGCTCCTGTCTGCATGACGTACGGTTGTGCAGCATGTGCAGTCTTCCTCCTGCTGTCGTGCTGGCTGTACTGACTGCAAAAATCCCAGTGCTGACAGCTTAATGGCAGAGCAGGAGAGAAGAGAGGTGAAGTGATTTCCAGAATCACTCTTGTTAAAGCCCATGAGTACTTTTTTTTACTTGTTTAAATCACAGTAGGCTCACTTTAACTTCATTTGTTCTAAAGTAGTCCACTTTGCTATTTTTAATTACAGAGTAGCTCAATAAATGGTGCAAGCAGAAGAAGTTGCTTTTCACCATGAGTATTGCTGCAGGCTGGACCAGCTCTAAATGGGAGGGACTTGACTCCAAATAGGCTGGTCTTAGCTCCAAATAGATGCTTAGAATGCTTTGCTATTGGTCTAAAATAAATGTATGCAAATTGTAGTAAATCCAAAAATCTCGTTCGACTTGCTTAAAAGCCAGAGCTTATCTCAGTGCTATGAAATGTTTACTTTTTAATGTTGTAGAGCAGGGTGGTCTCAGGAGAAACTCAAAGACATCAAAATGTCAGTCCATAAACTGGCTTTATTAAACTCACCACAGAACAGTGAACAGAAAAGAGAAAAACACTGTCTTCAGGCTAGGCTAGCTCTCACTCAGCCCTGGCTCTGAAAATAAAGAGTGCCCAGAACAAAAAGATTAAAGCTACAGAACAGAGTAACTAAACTAAAACTAAGGCATGTATTCACATCACAATATAAAAAGTTTTATATACATTTTATAAAGTGTTGTTATAAACAAGTCGTGACATATAAACTGACATTTATTGGCCCAAAAAACATAAAGCCCAAACCCTCATCTATAATAATTAACTGAATTAACTTCATTTTTAGAAGAAAAAAAACAAATCTGCACATATCACCTTTAGGTTTTGTCAATATGAAATGCATATTCACTTGACTTTTAGATATTAAACATGAAATATTAAGGTGAAAGAATGGATCACGCTCAGATTTAGTCTGTTTAACAACTCTACAGTTGAGATTATTTTAAAAATTAAATGGACATTGTGATCTGTGTATTTAATGCACAAACATTTCAAAATGAATTGATCAGCAATATAACTCTTTTTAAATTCTTTTTAATTTCTATTTAGAGCTATGACCCTCTCATTTGGAGGTTTTCCAGCATGCAGTAATACCACGCTTGGTTTTCCAAGGTCAAATTTTTTAAAATTTCATTTTAAATGCCAAGCAAAGCAAAGCTGGGCCCTGCTCCAAAAGTGCTAGCTACAGTTTAGGCACCTAAGTTAAGTTACCCTTATTAGTCCCACAACAGGGAAATTTCACCTCGGTATTTTAATCTATCCATCCAGTAAAACACCTACATACACACAAGTGAATGCATACACACTAGGGGGTAGTGAGCATACTTGCCCAGAGTGATGGGCAGCCCCATATATGGTGCCTGGGCAAGTCAGCTCAGGGGATCGAACCGACAACTTTCCAATCACAAAGCTGGTTCCCTGACCTCCAGCCCACTTGCTGTACTTGTGCTCAGTCAGTAAGTGCAAATTAGTTGATGGACACAGTAAGTAAGTGATAGCAGCGTACAAAACATCCTTTGTCCATTTATCATTTCTCTTCAATATCTATCTCACATTTATTAAAGGACTCTGTCTGAGGTGGCCAATATACCTTATGAACCCTTTAAAAATGATTCCATTAAATTAATCCATTAAAAGTTTCTGTTGGTTCCTGGTGGTGTCCAACACTCAGTAATGATGTTTTGTGTTTATCCTGATGGCTTGATGTGATTCTAGGTGTTGTGGGACGGATTCCAGATGTATTTGATGGTATCCTAATGAGATCTAAAATTGTCTTTTAGGAAATTAGTGCTCTGTAATGGTAACCATTTAGCCAATTCCCATTAGAAAGCAAGACTATCCGGTTAGAATGCTAATGGTTCTAATGGTCTATTTCAGAAGGGTACCCTAAAAGGTAAGCATTAGCTGCCTGTCTACTTTAGTAAAATTGTTACTGCTACTGAGTCATGGTTTTCACCAAGGTGACTGAACAAGTGCATGTATAGGGCAGGTGCTTCCATAAACTGTCTGAAATTCTAACATCAATAAGATTTTCTAGCTCTACCACTACTACTGCTATTTTTACTAGCTAGCTAGTTAGGCATCATATGTTATAGTTTGTCTTTCATTTCCTCCATTTAGTGAAATTCAAGCTAAGCTTAACTAGTGCCAGCTCTTAGAGAACAATTAAGAAATGAAAAAACTTAAAGTGAGAATGTGAGTGACTGCAGTAGAAGTACTTGCAACCCTAAAGGCTACCCTGTGAGCAAGATCAGTTTACCAGCTAACATTAGCAAGGCCCTAGCATCATACCGTCATGCAACAAACAATCTCTCCTCACAGTGAGTGCAATAAATGAATTAGGGCTGAAACAGCTATTCAATGTTATCAATAAGGTTGACAAGTAAAAAAAAGTTAGAAAATATTTCTGTTGTCATTTTTGTTTACATTTTCAGTGCCATCCAACTTTGTGTGGGTTAAGAGCTTAATGTGAAGAGGCTCACTTAGAGTTTTGTACTCATGTAAGCAGATAGCAAAAAAACAGCAAAAAAGCAATTATGACTGAAAGTAAATAAAAAGTAAAATCTTGAAAAATTTCTTAAAACGAAGGACAAGGGAGTCACATACAACATATGTAAGTCTGACTTAGCTTTGCATGGAAGCACATAAGCTTCAACCACTGAAAAGAAAACATGCTGGTGGCAGCAGAATGGTGAGAAAATGGTACCTTCCCTCCACACTATGTGACTGGTCACCAGCAAAACCTGCATATGTGGTGTTTTCGATGATGTTAGGCTGGTCACAGAACCCTGTTTTTTCAGGGTTGTCAGAATGAGCTAACATTATCCCTACAAATGTCACTTAAACTCATCAAGTTCCATCACTAATTGAAAAAAAATCTACTCTGCATCAGTTTCTGTGAATTTGAAGTGTTTAGCAGCTGCTTTATAAAACTGTTGAGCACTTTGCAGCCTGTCCTGTCACAGCGTTACACAGTTTAACTAGCTATGTACAAAAGGTTAATCAGCTTAAAAAACTCAGCTGCCTGTACTCAAAACCTAATCACACATAGTGTGAACTAGCATGTTAAATTCTGCAGCCTTGAAGAGTTATAACGTTAAACTACATATTTATTGTTATGTGACTTATTTTATTGCTTATTACTTACTATTACTTACATTGCCAAATACTAAATTAATTGATTGTCTAGTTTTAATTTGGAGGAATAATTGAATATTGAAGGCATTAGGCCTGATGGACTGCCCAATAATTTAAGCTGTGTACTTTTTAGGGTCATTTAGGGATACAATAATTATTTTTTGCATAATTTGTTAAGAGGCCCCACCCCCAAAATTATTATCTTTATCTCATTTAGGACTTAAATAGAGGGGTTAGATCTTCCTAAAGCCCCCTGTAATTCGCTCTTGTATTCAGGTAGTAGAGGGGACCTCAGTGAGCGGGAGGCCATGGGGAGAGGTGAGCGGCTGGCTGAGCAACTTTCTTTCTCTTTCACAGTGTCATTAAACTTTAATGCAATTAGACGAGTGAAGGTGAAGCAGAATGAGCAGTGGCCCAGGAGTGCACAACAGGGTTCAGTGGCAGGTAAAAGGGGAAAGAGGAGGAGCAGAGCGAGCTGCCCTTTCACTCTCACTGCTCCTCCAGTTGATATCCTGCTCTCTAAAGCCTGCTAGATGTTTGTGACCACGAGCTAGCTGCTGCATCTACATTCTACATGCATGTTAGTAATACATTGTAACATCACTGAGGGAGGAGCTCAGTTCAGCATAAGTCCCTGGTGTTTGTCCTCATACAAATGCTTCACATTCCATGTTCTAACATGATTTTAATGCTGCATATTGTGTTTAGCTTCCCACAGTTAAGTGGTTTATGCTGTTGTTTTACACAGTGGATAACCCTTGTGTGGTTACCTGTATTGTTTGTGTCTGAATGATGTTTCATATGCCTTCTGGTAACCCTGTATGCTTTTCCGGTTTTACAGCAGTGCTTACCGTACCAGTAGTTTGGAAACACATACTCATTTTTCCCATTTGCCAGTGGATTTTCCTAATTTTCCCATTTTAGAATAATAGTCAGGCAATAGTAGGCATTAAAACTAACACATATAAAATGACAGACTCTAAACAGAATCAGAGACTGCTCGTAATGTACTTAATGTCCTCTCAAATCTTCCAACAATGCATTTCAGAGATCAAAAAAATTCTTAAAAGATATTGGAAAAAATTTTGACTCCTAACAATCGCAAAAGACCTAGCAGGCCACCAAAACCATCACCATCAGATAAGCAGCACTTAAAGCTTTCATCTTTGAGAGAGAGAAATTCAAGCTCCACTCTTACAGGTGTTTCTGTCCATCCATCCAACTCAGCGCTATGAGCCTGAAAGGATATGTAGCTGTCAAGAAGCTGTTACTGAGAAAAGGAAACAGACCAAAAAAAGAAGATAAACTGCATATGCAAGAAAGAAGCTGTTGGTCTTCTCAGACCCATGAACTGACCGTCCCAGTGTCCAGATCTCAACATCACTGAACGTGTTTGGGATGCAACACACACATTTTCTAAGCCACTTCTCCCTCAGGGTCGTGGGGGGATGCAACAAACTTCTCAAAAAAAATCCCTGCAGATTTCCTTGTAAAACTGAAAGACTCCTTAAAAGAATAGAAACTATAATGAAGGTAAAAGGTGAACACACTAAAGACATTTCAGTATTATATTTAGCTGTTGAGGCTTCTGTCAAATGATTTTTTTCTACCCTTTCCCCTGACACTTGAAATAAGTAACTTGCATGACTAGAAATAAAGGAAATGCAACCAAAACTGATGGAAAAATCTCAGCAAATCAAAGCTGTTTTCATGATTATGAATGATAACAAATTTGTGCATAGACATCAACCTCATTGGTCTAGGAAACATTTCTAGCATTTAAACATACAATTATAGGTCAAATTATTAGGTTAGGACAATTATAGGTCAAAATATTAGGTTAGGACAATTATAGGTCAAAATATCTAAGATTTTGGATTCTATCAGTGTCAGTAGGAGAAACAGCCAGCCACTGCTTTCACTGGCAGTTTACCATGGTTTACTATTGTAATGTAGATGGAACTAAATTCAAATTCTAATTCATTTGTATAGCTCTCTTTACAAGTGTTGTCACAGAGCAGCTTTACAGAAATCTGAGCCCATAGAGATCAAGCCAAGCATGAGAGTGGCTATAAAAAACCTTAGAGCAAGAGGAAGAAACCTTGACAATAATAAAGCCTCAAAAGGGGAATCCATCCTCCTCTGGTTGATACCGGAGAGCAACACAATAACAACAGTAGTGATAAGAGTTACAAGATTAATGAATTTTAAAAAACTGCATCGGTCTGACAGCTAAAGAGAGCTAGCCATGCAGTTCAGCCTGTGTGTCCCTATGGCTGCTGCTGCTGATGGTGGACAGGACAGCTGGGCAGAGGAAAGGAGAGGAGGACAGAGGACACAGGAGGGAGTAGATGTCAAAGAGAGAAAGAACTGAGCATGCTCCCTCATAAACCTGCAAAGGTGCACCATGGGAGACTGCAGCACTGCAGCTTTGACTGCAGTGCCTCCTCCTTTTTCATTGCCCAGCTCACACACTCACGCATCCACTCAGACGAATGCCCCACACTTTCATTTCATCTGTCTTTCTCCTATTTACGACAGAAGGTGTAAGGCACGTGCAGAGTGGATATGCCTGTGTGAATAAATGGAACGGGCCAATGACGCGCTGCTGAAGTCAACAGCCCCTCACATGCACCAGGCAGTCTGTAAAAGCTAAATCATTCATGACTCAGGGCAGACAGCATGAGACTGCACTGTGCTGCAGCCCCTAATCTGCTCACACAGGATGAAAAGCCATCTGTGCCCTCTAGTTTACTCCTACAGGACAACCTAACCTAGCTTACAGCATGAGCCGGATACATGCAATAAAATAAAGAAAACAAAACAACAGAGAAGGCAACAGCACATAAAGGGGACATGGCAGAAAGGACAAAAATACATATGTAAACTAGATCTGTCACTCATTACCAGTTTAAAGGGGTATTACAGCCTAAAATTACCATGTAAAACGTAACATGTTATGGCATTCTATTCTAATATGCCCGCCCCCACAAGCAATAAGAAAATGCGTTGATGTAGTGGCTAACAAAAGACATGATATTTAACATTAGCTAGCTGGTTTCCATCTGTTATAACACAAACAAAAAAACAGCCCTCAAAAGAAGCTTCTTCAACCTTCAAGATACTGTTTTCCTAATCTTCAAACTGGAAAATCACACAGGATTACTGTGGCACCACTGCAGGTGGCAAGGAGGCATGTTCATAGCAGATGTAACAATGTTTGCAGTTTGAATTTTGGCTGGAGGACCCCTTTAATGTCAAGTGATCTACTGATAGTTTATAATTTATAATTACACAATCAACATTTTTAAAATCAATAAAAAATTATTTAACTGAACAATTCAAACCATGTATAGGATTTCCAAGCTTCCAGAATACTCTAGAAAAACATAAACAATGAAGCCTTTAAAAAAGATAATGTTCCTTGTAGTTAAAGAGACCAGCAGGAGAGTTTTAAATGTGCATCATCATCATCATCATCATGTAAATTGTTTAATAGCTGATTCACCAAGAAAGGAAATTTAAATAAATTGCTTTTTTAATCGAGTAATTAAGTTTCAGTCCTAAAGTAAACACACAATATTGATTGAAACTGAAAAGGGAATAGGAGGAGTGAAGTCCAGAGGAACACATATCTCCAAGCTTTTCTCTAGCTTCTGAGCAGCTGTAGTGATCAAAATCTTCTCCTTACTTGTCCTCTAAAGTATAGTAATAAGTGTTCAGACAACTTTTCAAGCCCAGAATGAAAAACTGAGAGTGAAAAACGTTTTAGGTATATGTGTGATTATAAAAAGGCTGCTTGTTTGCATCATTTTCCCTACATTGGTGGACATCCTAATTATAGACATGCAAATAATGTCAATGCTACCTTTTGTTTGCATGCTACTTGTGCGCATTGAACTGACATTATAAGACTTGCAACCTCCTCAAGGTACTCCACACAAACCAGCAAGCTTTGTCAAGTGTTGCAGTTAAGCTATTTTGGCATTAGTAGCCTATTGTTATAGTTGAAGCACAGTGTCAGATTAACATTCATATGATAATATTTCAGTGTGCAGGAGTATTAACTTGCATGTAGCTTGTATTTAGCATTATTCGCATTTCGACTGCTAACCAGCCTCATAGTTCAGAAGACACAGTGACACTGGATGAAACAGTTTTGCTTTTCTGGAGACAATAGTGGCAATTTTTCAGAAAACACCATTCATTTTTCCCATAGAGAAAAACTGCTTAGATCTGGAGTTCCTTACATGAACATGACACCGACTACGCATGACTTCAGAGGTCTATGCACTCTTCAGAGGTACATTATGATTTCAGAGGTACACTGTGACTTCAGAAGTACACATCCTGAGGCAGCACGAATCCAAGCGCTACTGTACCACAAACCATCATCACTGAGGAAGCAGGACAATCGCCAACACAGCGGCTGAATGCCACCCAGGGCGCTGAGAAGTGCTTCACATCTTAACAAGCACACAAGAAGACATTATCAGCCTTTGTCTTTGCTACTCATCAATGGCTCTTTGAAGTCTTCAGTGCTTCCATTGCTTTGTGGCAGGCACAGGTGGCAGATGACAGAGTTCTGACAGGCTGCTTGCTTTGAAGGACAAACAGAATGCCATTGAAAGGGATGCAGACACACTTGGCTGGTATAGAGACACTAGACATGAATGCCAGGGCACTTTGATTCTATGTGATGCTATCTTGCCCAGTAGAGCCAAAAGGAAGTCCAGCATGAGTAGTGCAAAGGAAGATGGCTTTGACAGGCCAGAGAAATCACAGGTTGTCTGAAGAGCTCTCTAGGTGCACAAAACATATTGCTATGTTATTTGCAGATGAATGGGAGAATAGCATTCGGTCCCACTTTATGTTGTGTCTCTAATAACTATGTAGCTACATATTAACAGTATGTGCAACAAGAGAGTAAATACTGCTGATGTATTCACTGTTACAGACAGATGATAGTAGCACAGCTTATATGAGTACACATGTGTGTCTACTTCAGTTTTTACTCATGTTTTTGAAGCAGAATTGTTGTAACAGCTTATTTTCTAAGGTGTAATTGTGCGTTTCTCATATGCAATTACACATGTGAGATAGGGTGAACTGCTGTTTTTCCAGCAAGATTGTAAAAGAAAGCATCATATTACAGAACTTTGTTTGGTTTGGTTACCATGTCACAACACAGGCATACTATGGCTAGCTAAATGTTAGGAAGGCTGTCATTTCCAGTACAGATACAGTGTAAGTACTCTAATAGTGTACTTAATTACCCATCTTGCTACAACAGGTTCATACAAACATAATTTCTCTCACACTATTACACATGTACTTTGTCACAAGTAGTTATTATGTTATAATGCATGTATTATTAACATATAACTATACAGCTGTTGGAAACACAGTATAAAGTGGGACCTATCATTCATAGTAGCCTTTCAGTATGACATTGAAATTATTGCAGATAAATATATTTGGTATAAATATATTTGCTGCATATACAGCTACTAGCAAATGTGCAATTAATGTTTTGTCACAAGCATTCTTTCTCAAATAAATAATCAAATATAATCAATAAAGGAGTGGATAACATCATCCTACACACAACATATTGATGATTCAAATCCTGGTCAAGGTAGGACTGGCACAATAAGAGTCCTTGGGCAAGACTCCTAGCATTACATTTAACACTGTAAATTGCTCTGGACTGCCAGGTCTGATTTAGCTATGTCTTTTCTATTTCAATTCAATCAGTGATCCATTTTAGAGTAATATTTTCACTGAATTGCATATACATCACTTATATGTGACCTTATTAGAACATATTAGAATGCAAAAAAGTAAAATAAGTATCAGCAGAACAGGGTGTTGGGCATCAGTAATCGTTATAGACCCTAAAATTCCATACTGATTCATCACTACTTCTCTTCTTTGGCCTTATTTAGTCATGCAATAGAACTGAGCTAACTGATTATAGTGATATATCTAACAAATCTGGGGTTTATTATAGTGCAAAATGCTTGTAAGGTTTCACTACAAGCTTAAAACAGAATTGGCTGGACCAGAAGATTAAGTTTTGGAGATTGGGCTTTCAGCTCAGGAGCCTGGCAAAGCTCCACAATGCCTAGTGCTCTCCCACGATAAAGCAGTCAGGGAGGTGTTAAAGCGTGAGACACCTTTTCCAGGTGTCATTTTCTTCTTCTCTTCCTTTGTTGACTTGGCAAAAACAGTCAGTTTTCTCCATTACCCCACCCTGCATGAGAATCCATAAACACTGGGTTCATTTGAACAGCCCAGTATTAAAGGCCTAAAACACTAAGCTGATAAGGATAGACGATCCCAGGCTAGTGCTTCACAACCACAGTCGTGGAGAACTATGCTCTTCTTTGCATGACTCTCTAAACATGCTTCTGTAGCCCACCTGACCCAGGGCATGAAGAGACTAATAATGAGCTAATGAAACAGGCAGTGTCCTCTACTCTCTGTCCTTTCTGTCCTCTGTCCTCTTTGTGTGAAAACTCCATATTCTATATGTATTTGTGTGTTCTATACCTTTTCTAGACATATTCTTCAGATCCAGGAACAATGATTACCTGTCTAAATACTGATGAGATGGCAGTTTCATATTGTCTCAGTCCAAATTATGCTGTTTTTCATTTTGACATAATGAGACAATTAGCTCTTTACATTAATTTATAAAAGTAAAGAACATTTTGTCCTCTTTTATACAGTTGCCATTTTGGAGATACTTGTTTCTCTTGTGACCGTGGTGATATGCTTTATACTTTCAGAATTCCTCACTGTGAAATACTAGTGGCTTTGATGTGTATTGACCTTTGCTGCTTTGTTTTAGAATAAATAAATAAACCTGACAATAGCCATATTTGGATTGGATTAGTTAATCAGGAGGATATTTTTACAAATCTCCTCACCTGAATGGCACTAAAATTACCACAAGACATGTTTTTAGTGGGTTACGTTTTCTACAAACCCTGGTTTTTGTGTCACATATGGTCACATGATTGTGATTTACATTTACATTTATGGCATTTAGCAGACGCTCTTATCCAGAGCGACTTACAAAAGTGCTTGTCATTACTTCAGAATATCTCATGTTAATAAAGGTCGACATAATTTTAAAGAGCTTTGCTCTAAATTGCTACCTGAAGTTATCTATGCATTGAGACCTAAACAAATACAACAAGTAGAAAAATACCTACAACTCAACACAGAGTCTACACAACACTAAACCTGCTGGAGAAAAAAAAAGTTTGTAATATAGTGAACAATAAAAGAGGTGAAGATCTTGTGATGTGATGACATGGGGACATGGGGGATGATGGGGCAGTCATGGGCTGGAGGTTAGGGAACCAGCCATGTGAATGGAAAGTCATCAGTTCAATCCTCTTGGCTAACAGAACGTGAATGAAGTGCCCTTGAGCAAGGCACCTAACCCCCAACTGCTCCCCGGGTGCGTGGATTGCCCACTGCTCTGGGTAAATGTGCTCACTGCCCCCTAGTGTGTGTGTTCACTAGTGTGCATGTATGTGGGAGTTTCACTGCACGGATGGGTTAAATGCGGAGTTGGCTAATGGTTCTGAATTCTACACTGTGTATATCACAACTGCCGAACCAAAATCTCTTATCTCCATTTTTATCGTTTTTCGGTTTTTGACCTAATTTATAATTTTTTTTACATTGTGCGTAATTGTCAAGATGAATGGACCAAAACAAAGCCCAAAATTACTTAAAAATTGCCTGGTTCCATTGACTTACATTAAAAGTGAGGTATGTTTTTTCTTTCTTCTGTAAAGTTACTGTTTTGGATATACAAGGTTTTGTTCCAACCTCAGCGATATGTTGATATAACAATTTCTTTATACCTGGAGCTGCCATGATAATCAGCCTGTACTTCCTTTCTCCTCCTGCTAATGCTCTCCAAGTGTAGAGAGGAAACAGATAAAGTTCTACCTCCAGGACTAAGTAAATGGTTGAGAGACTCTTTCAAAGCATATGCTGTTGCAAAATTCAGGAAGTGTTAAATATGGATGTTTGTAGAAGAAAACCCTTTTTTTCTACATGAGATGACATCTGCCTGGAAAATCACAGAGATTTGTTTCTGGATGGGACTGCAATGATCAGGTGACCACTAAGTTTGATGAAAAACAGTAGGTAATTCAGTCTGTAATTTTCTCAATGAAGGAGTGAGTAAAACCCAGATATGGCTTATCTGGGTGGAAATTAAACCGCAGAGTAGCACCTGTAATACCAGAAATAACCCAGGGACCTTATGTAAATTGAATCCTGTCAGAATGGGGTTCATGGAAAAATCATGCTGAGCCACTACCTTGTAGCTTACATATAAAAACGCAGAAGTAAATAAACCCAGAAGCGTTTGAATATCTTATAAAAGACAACCTGACAGTTTACAGAAAGTGCAATACAAGACCATCTCATTACTGAATGACATTACTGAAACTACGTACTCTTTTGTCAGTTATTATGAGAAGAACAGGGCCAGCCTTCATCTCACAGGAGATGTTGGGGGGGGGTCAAGGAGACAGTGCCTAGAGTGAATGGAGGAGAGGAATGTAAGAGAAGGGCACTGGGTAGAATGAAGTCAGCTTTAAATAGTCTGCGACAGTGTGAAATGTGCCTCGCAGTGAAATGCTGTTGCTCTCCATAGAGACACACAGAGAACAGCCTTTCTGCAGCAGTGTATGGAGGTTGTTCACTTAATCAGCTAAAACAGAATGAGCCATTGCTGTGTTCTAATATTACTCTGGCTAGGCAAGAAACATAAACCTCTGAGCCCTTATATAAATGATACACACTTTTGTTGAGGCTTTAGTATAATTTTCACTTACATATACTAACAATTGGACACTTACCGTATCTACGCTCTATTTTATGAACTCTATTTAGTTCTCTCTTTAGTTCTACAATTACAGACTGTATTCCATCTGTTTCTCTGCATGATTTGCTAGCCCCCTTTTACCCTGTTCTTCATTGGTCAGGACCCCCATAAGACCACCACAGAGCATATACCATTTGGGTGGTGGATCATTCCTAGCACTGCAGTGACACTGACAAGGTGGTGGCATGTTAGTGTGTGTTGTGCAGGTACGAGTGGATCAGACGGCAATGTTTCTGGAGCTTTTAAACAATGTCTCCACTCGCTGCCCACTCTATTAGATGCACTTACCTTGTTGGTCCACGATGTAAAATCAGAGGCAATAGCTCATCTGTTGCTGCACATTTTTTAGTAGTCATCCTCCAGTACAGGGGTGTCAAACTAAAATGGCCATATTAAAAAACCTCAACATATCCGAGGGCCAGATAACGTCTAGAGTTTATTTAATTTTTAAACAACATTTTGCTATAACCCACACTGGCTACTATTTATTCAAAATATGCCAAGATGTCAGGGGCAGGAGAGCGCATTATGTTGCAGTGCATGCTGAGGGTCATGGTGCAGGACATTGTAAAATGGGCTAAAGTGAATATACAATTACAATAATTGTGCAGGCCGGATAGTATTGTGTTGTTGGCCTCATCTGACCTTCTGTTTGACATGTGGGCTCTAGTTCTTCAACAGTGGTCGCGAGACACTGTTGGCTGGATATATTTGGTTGGTTAACTATTCTCAGTCCAGCAGTGACACTGAGATGTTTAAAAACTCAAGCGGCACTGCTGTGTCTGATCAGACCAGTGCAACACACACTAATACGCCAAGACCACGTCAGTGCTGAGAATGATCCACCTCCCAAATAATACTCTCTGGAGGTCCTGCAGGGGTCTTGACCCATGAATAACAGGGTGAAAGGGGGCTAACAAAGTATGCAGAGAAGCAAAGGAACTATTGCACCTACATGTTAAGTGGAACTGAAAAAATGCACAGATAATACAAAAAGGTGTACTGACTTTTGTACTGTGTGTGTCCTTGCAGTTTAGAGTGTTAAACAGTGTATTCCCATGGTATACCCAATAATTTATTACTATGGTTTATTTAAGCATGACTAAACCATTTCAAATCAAAATGTTATACTTGATATTGGTTGCTGGTCCACCTTAGAGAGCCAAATAATACATGAGCCTCTTCCAACTGCCTTAACTTCTTCAAACTCACAGTAGATGGGTAACAACAGAAAGTGTAGTGCTCTTATCTGTACAGCGAAGGGCACCACTTATTACCACCTGAGCGTCAGCTGCTGTGTAAGTGCATGGTGTGTGTTCTTCAGGCTAAACAGTTGCTTTGGCTCTTCTCCACCTCCACCCTCCACATCTCAGCAGACCAAGCATGAACTACAGGTCTACACGCCCACTGTACTGCACACAACCCTGCTGTCAAAGCTGATCACCACTCATCATGCTCAAACACTGCTTTGCAGGTTGTTTACAAAACACTGAATGTCACAGATGTACGGAAACGGAAAGGCTATTGGAGAAGGAACAGCGTTCTTAAGTTACCATGTGATAATGTGTCTTAAAGAGGTATTCTAGCATAAAAGTAGTATTTAACATTGCTTGCAATGCCATGTAATATACTGTAGTGCAGAACTTTGCTTCCTTTTTGTGTTTTCATCTATCTGTATTCTCTATAAGACCCAGCGTGCACTCCCCAGATATGGTATAATGTGTTTGAGAATATACCTTATATAAGAAATCGTGACTGCTCGCATAGTCAGTGATGCAGAAACTAATAAGTTATTATTCAGTGTTGTCAAGTCAAATCCGGCTCCTGGTCTTATGGTCCATATGGTCTTTACGCTCTTAAACGGCTTGGTCATGATTCTTCTGATTGTATCCACACATCTTGTGGCTGGTCATCTTGTCATATTTCCTCAGTGCTGGATCCTTTGTTGTTAATAACTGATGCAAGTATGCAAAAGCTGACCATTTTCACGTCTTCCCCAGCAATGGTAAAGTCATCTCTCCTGTTTTCATAACCTTAGTCTTCTTCATATCAAGCTGAAGTCCCATCTTTTTATTCTGTTCTTTAACCTTCTTTAGGAGAACCTTCAAGTCTTCCAGGTTTTCCACTAAGGGTGTTGTACCACCAAACAAAAAATATACATTTTTCAAACATGCTGCTGTAACGATGAGCGATGAGGAGGCGGACACATATGCGGAGAAAAGCAAGATTTATTGGGGGCAAATCCAGGGTCATGGTCACAACACCAAACACAATACAAACAATATAAAGACCAACAAACGACTAACAAGGCTAACAAGGGATAACAGGACACAGGTGGAGAACACAGGTGGTAACAATCAGGGTAGGAGTCTGAAAACAAGGGGGCCAGACTGGGAAGATAAACGATAGCACATTGACACGTAAACAAAAGCACATGGAAGACCAAAACACAAGCACATGGATAACTGGGAGGGGCCAATCATGACAGCCACCCTTATGCATCCATTCCAGCCTGCCTATAGGTTTTAAAGAGCCTCCCACCATCAGAAGTTAGATTTTCATATTGGCTGAATTGCATCTTAAAAAAAAAGAAAATATTTGCATTTCAAAAGACTCTGTTTTCTAACAATCTATTTGGTAGCTTTTATTTAAACAAGACCCATTTTTAATGGTAGGCCAAGGCTTGATATACAGATTTTATTTAACATTTTATTTCAAGGAATTTATAAGGAATCCATTCCTTATAAAACTTTTACCCAATGTAAAGGGCAGGTGATGTTTTCCAATGCATTAATAAATAAAAATAAAAATAAGTTCAATGAGAGTGACTTGGTTTTCATGGCACAGCGGCAATTCTGTAAAGGTATCTTCATCAGATTGCTACATTAAACCTAAATCATGCCCACTCTAATGGAGTCTATTGCCCACATGGTGATGAGTATGTGAGGACATTTGGGCAGGGCTTTTCCTCCTAATAATCCACTTAGACCTGCTGCTTCAACTCAACTAGACGATTGGGGAGGTGGAGGGGGAGGGAGGAGGAGAAGCATGACATCATAGCTTCTTTTGTTCTCCCTGTAACAATGGGACCAATGTTTCATTAATACAGGCGTTCATATGCAAAACAGGACATCCATGAATGGAGCCGAGCGGTGGGGAAAAGGCCAGAGAAAAGAGGATGGGAGCGAGTCTCTGAGCTCATTCACTCCACAGGAGACCGTGCTAATGTGCAGACTGTAGGCAGCAGCTCCATTTTCAGCTTTCAGAACAGAACTCAATTAAACTGCAGAGAGAGAGAGAGAGAGAGAAAGAGAGAGAGAGAGAGAGAGAGAGAGAGAAAGAGAGAGAGAGGGGAAAAATAGCTCCAGATCCTCTAAAGGGCCCTGCAATGGCAAGACAAATTGAAGTAGGTGGCAGGAAGATGAAAGTGACTCAGAGAGAGAGAGAGAGAGAGAGAGAGAGACCTTTGTGTCTGAAGTGGGAGCTGCAAGGAGAATCATTCTCACCCGCTAGATGCTCCATTTGAATACAGTGCTGATTTAGCAAAAACGTACTTTAATAAACAAAGGTTCCTCAGTGGTTAATCATCATGTGGAGGTTCTTTAAAGATTAAAAGAGGTTCTTCAGTCTCATACAGCTCATTTACAAAAAAGCTTCTGAAAAGAACCATCCATTTAAAGGTGCATTAGGGAACCAAAAGTGGTTCTTTTATGGAATTGCTCCAAAGAGCTCTTTTTTGGTGTCTTTATTTTTAAAGAGTGTAAGTGATGCTGTATAGTAAGATTTAGCCACTATCAGGTTTTTACCATGTTTCTCATCATGAAATAAAGTGATTACTGGAATGCTTTTCCAGGACCTTTTTCTGTATTATTAACTTCATAAACTACTACAAGGGCATAGACAGTATTGTGTAAGAGTTCACTCTTAATTTATAGTCAACTGAGTACAAAGTATAAAACTACATTTACAGAATATTACACAAAGGCATCAACAACTTAACAAAACATTCTTTGCCTTAATTACAGCTTCCATTTTTTTTTTCAGGAAACTGCTTTCAGTTTTTCAAAGAAATCTGCTGAAATAGTTTTGCAAATCTCCAAAGTTCAGTCTCAGAAATTCGTTGATTTCTCTGCTCTTCATAACTGAAGTAACTGCAAACATAGCCAGTGATGTTAGGGTCTGGACTGGCTTTTTTGTTTGATTTGCAAATGTTCTTCTTTTTTATCTATTTCATTTTCTCAGTACCTCCCACCGAACCAGGGGTTCGGTGCTTTGTGGATCGAACAGTGTCCGAAGGCGTGGGCCTTGCCGTTCTGATCCTGGGTTGCTGAAACTGGCTTTTGGAACTTGGAATGTTACCTCACTGGCGGGGAAGGAGCCTGAGTTGGTGCGCGAGGTTGAGAGATACCGGCTAGATATAGTCGGGCTCACCTCAACACACAGCTTGGGCTCTGGGTCCAATCTCCTTGAGAGGGGCTGGACTTTATTCTTTTCTGGAGTTGCCCATGGTGAGAGGCGGCGAGCAGGTGTGGGCTCTCATAGCCCCTCGACTTGGTGCCTATATGTTAGGGTTTTCTCCGGTGGACAAGAGGGTAGCTTCCCTACGCCTTTGGGTTGGGGAACGGGTCCTGACTGTTGTCTATGCTTATGCACTGAACAGCAGTTCAGAGTACCCAGCCTTCCTAGAGTCCTTGGGAAGGGTGCTTGAAAGTGCTCCTCCTGGAGACTGTATTGTCCTACTGGGGGACTTCAACACTCACGTGGGCAACGACAGTGAGACCTGGAGGGGTGTGATTGGGAGGAATGGCCTCTCTGATCTGAACCTGAGTGGTGTTCAGTTTTTGGACTTCTGTGCAAACCACAGTTTGTCCACCACGAACACCATGTTTGAACACAAGGATGTCCATAAGAGCACATGGCACCAGGACACCCTAGGCCACAGCTCAATGATTGCCTTTGTAGTCGTGTAATCGGACTTGCGGCCATGTGTTTTGGACACTCGGGTAAAGAGAGAAGCTGAGCTGTCAACTGATCACCACCTGGTGGTGAGTTGTATAAGGTGGTGGGGGAAGATGCTGGTCAGACCAGGCAAACTCAAACGTATAGTGAGGGTTTGCTGGAAACATCTGGCAGAAGAACCGGTCAGATTGCTCAACTCACACCTCCATCAGAACTTTGACCAGATATCAGGGGAGGTGAGGGAAATTGACTCAGAATGGGCCATGCTCCGCTCCTCCATTGTTGAAGTGGCTGACTGTAGCTGTGGCCGCAAGGTAGTTGGTGCCTGTCGGGGCGGTAATCTCGAACCCGGTGGTGGACACCCCAGGTGAGACACGCTGTTAAGCCTGAATAAGGAGTCCTACGGGGCATGGTTGGCCTGCGGGACACCAGAGGCAGCTTGCAGGTATCGACAGGCCAAGCGATCTGTGGCTTCAGTTGTCGCCAAGGCAAAAACCTGCGTGTGGGAGGAGTTTGGTGAGGCCTTGGAAAGTGACTAAGTCAGCTCCAAAAAGATTCTGGAAAACCGTCAGGCGACTCAGAAGGGAAAAGCAGTGTGCCACTAGCACTGTATATAGTGGAGATGGTGTGCTGCTGACTTCGACAGAAGATGTCAATGGGCGGTGGAAGGAATACTTTGAGGACCTTCTCAATCCCACCGACACTTTCTCCAGTGAGGAGGCAGAGTCTGGGGACACGCGAATAGGCTTGTCCATTACTGAGGGCGAAGTCGCTAAGGTAGTTAAAAAGCACCTTGGTGGCAAGGCTCCAGGGGCGGATGAGATCCATCCAATCTGGACCAACTCTTTACCCTCTCCAGGATTCTGAAGCGTTCATGGGAGTTTGCCCAACCAGTCCACATGTGCTTTGTGGATTTGGAGAAGGCAATCGACTGTGTTCCCTGGGGTATTCTGTGGGAGGTGCTTCGGGAGTACAGGGCACATGGCTCTTTGCTATGAGCCATTCAGGCCCTGTACAAACAAAGCAGGAGTTTGGTTCGCATGGCCAGCAGTAAGTCAGACTCGTTCCCAGTGAGAGGGACTCCGTCAAGGCTGCCCTTTGCCACCAATTTTATTCATAATTTTTATGGATAGAATTTCTAGGCGCAGTCAGGGGATGGACCTCAAGACCTCAAGGTCAAATCGCTGCTGTTTGCAGATGATGTGGTCCTATTGGGGACATCAGGCCGTGAACTTCAGCTTTCGCTGGATCGGTTTGCAGCCGAGTGTGAAGCAGCCGGGATGAGAATCAGTACCTCCAAATCCGAGGCCATGGTTCTCAGGCAGAAAAGGGTGGAGAACCCTCTCTGGGTCGGGGATAAGTTCTTGCCTCAAGTGGAGGAGTTTAAGTATCTCAGGGTCTTGTTCAGGAGGGATGGTAAAAGGGAGCGGGAGATTGACAGGTGGATTGGTGCTGGGTCAGCAGTGATGCGGGCTCTTTACCAGTCTGTTGTGGTAAAGAAAGAGCTGAGCCATAAGGCAAGGCTCTCAATTTACCGGTCGATCTACGTTCCTACCCTCACCTATGGTCATGAGCTTTGGGTAATGACCGAAAGAACGAGATTGCGAATACAAGTGGCCGAAATGAGTTTCCTCCGCAGGGTGTCTGGACTGTCCCTTAGAGATAGGGTGAGAAGTTCGGTCATCCGGGAGGCACTCTGAGTAGAGCCTCTGCTTCTCCACATCGAGAGGAGCCAGGCTGCAGTTTAAGGGTTATTATTTTTAGTGCTGGATTTTGTCAAGTTCATTTTCCAAGAGCTGCCTTGCTGCTTTTCGTCATTCCACAGCAGGAACACTGACTACACGCCAAGTGTGTACTGTCAACAGGCTACACTTCCACAGCCAGGCAGTGAGGAAGGGGAAGGAAAGAAGAAAACAGAAGAGAGGAGACAAACTTCCTGTAGACCTGCCCATAGCTGGAGGCGGAGCCACAAGGAAGAGAGGAGAGGGGAGAAGAGGGAGGGTCTGGAGTCAGCAAGTCTGCACACACATACAAACAGAGATGCCTCCACCTCCTGTGCTGAGCTGGAAGCTGGAGGTGATTGAGGTTTATCAGAACTTCTACTCTGCAGGATGTAAGCTGAAGATGTGCACCTCAACTACCATAATGACAGGCTGAACAAAGCACATCTGTTGGTTAAGGATTTGCTCTAATGCTGTGGTTTCTGAATCTGTTCCTGGAGGGTGTTTTACATAGACAGATTTATCAGTGAGCCAACCCCCACTGCCCTGCACAACTCAGTGTTTTGCTTGCTCCTAATACACCTGATCCAGCTAAACAGCTCATTACCAGTCTCTTCCAGTGCTGAAGAGGAAGTGTCAGAGCAGGAAAAACATATGCCAGGACAACCTGTGAGTTAACCAGATAAGCCAAATATTGGGTGTATCTAATGAGAGATGATAATATGGGCATTCCTTCTGAACAGTCCTCAAACTGGGCCTAAATTATCCAGCTTTATCTAATCCTGTTTTGTGAAATATCCTTCTGGAGTTTGCCTACACTGGACATTTTTGTATTTTCCCTGCCCAATGCACTTTAACTGAGAGAGGGTCTGTTACTTGACCTATCCAAACAGACTCTTTCATAGCAAATGCTGTAGATTGAATGACTATACACAATGCTGTCAAAAATGCCCCTCAATCTAAAGAGAAACTGTTTTTAGGGGTAAGTCTTTACTTTGTAGGATTGGACTAGTTGTGTTAACTCACTGGCTTCAGCTGTTTTAACATTGATAGCTAAGTCAACAACATTTTTCTTGCTATATATATTTGACATTATGGCAAAAACAGAAAGCAAACAATATATCAATAGCTATATCAGCTATATCAATAAAGTGAATATGAGCTATATCAATAAAGTGAAGCTTTTCACATATTAAGCTATGTTAACTAAAACAGAAATACTGAACAGGGCTTTTAACTTTTTTGGTAAAAGCGTTAAATTCAAAATGCACATATATTTTTCAAAAAACAATAACATTTCAACAGTTTCAACATTTAATATATTGCCTTCGTACTTTTATAAATAAAATACAACCAAGGCAATATAAATCTACACATCATTACATTCTGTTTTTCTTTACATTTTATCCAGCATTACAACTTTTTTGGAAATGGGGTCGTAGATATTTTACCTTATTCATCAAACCTAAACAATAAATAAGAAATACATTCACTACAGCAGGTGATTCAAAACAAGAATTCCGGAAAATACAAACAGGGATATGGAATCAAATGACTGTAAGAAACAATGTTCAAGATTATTATTAGCTAACGATGAACCTGATATTGAGCCACAAAAAATGTTGCACAGTAGAAGAACTCCCTTCAGTTCTGACATCATCATCATCATCATCATCCTACATTTTGAAAGACTCCGTATCAAATACCTTGTCTAGCCATCAGTCCAGAACATAATTTGAGTTAGCCTATCAATTTTATTTCATTCGCCATGAGCTCTGACCACTGGAATTTATCAATAGAACTGTGCATTTAACAGAACTAAAATTAACTACAAAAAAGCTAAATTAACTATGAAAAAAAATAGATTAACAACAATAAAGATTTTTTTTAAATGAATGCATTTTCTCCATATCATCAATGCTATCTAGGTCAACAGAAATCCTGTCACTCATCACTCTCTGTATATCTGAAATGAGCTACTATTATTACTTCTGAACAGTGTGGAATTTCTGTACTGTATTTCTAAGTATCTTCCTTAATAAATTATAGTTTATTATCATATTATATTATCATTATATATATATAAGTTTTTCTGTCAGAATTCATTAGGTTACATTACAAACTATGTACATTACGGTGGCTGTTACATGGAAATTGAGGGTGGCTAGCAGAAGGGACTGTGGGGTCTAAAAGGGAAATTCCCACAACTGGTAATTATGCAAGCCTCTGGAAGATGCTTTAGTGTTTCTAAAAATATTTCTACATCCCAGAATCTCGATGGCCCAGAATAATAATTAGTTTTTTTTTTATTTCTTGGCAAATAATAATTCATGCTTTTCTCACCAAAAGCTCTTTGACTGCTAATTTTGTCACCTCATGGAAAATTTTTCAGCCTGCTTAATGTGATTGAGTGAGTTACGAACCAGTTCAATGATGTGCTTTGCATCTTAGAATCATTAAAAATCAATAGATCAACAAAATGCTTTATATATTATGACAAAAACAAACTTCTCATTAGGTACAGTGAGATCTTTGCCAGTGATGGACAGATTAATTAGGGTGCTCCTGGACCAGACTTAGGAACCATTTACTTCTCATGCATAGTGAGAGTAAAAATAGCAGTGTGACAGTGGAGTGTGAGAGGTTGTGTGTGTGTTGTGCTGGTGAGAATGACCTCAGGCCCTCTGGGTTTTATGAAGCAGTTAAAAGGCAGCGCTCTCAGTCACAGCAGCAACTTGGCTTCTCCATAAAGGAGCACTCTGCGTGTGTCTGGCCATGTGATCATGACTGATGCCAAAGAGAATGAGATGAAGTTGTACAGAGAGAACAGACTATTATTACAGGTCAAATTCTTTATCCTGTCTATTCCTTCCAGCAGAAGACTAGAATTCTCCTCCTCTA
Source organism: Pygocentrus nattereri (assembly GCF_015220715.1). Lineage (NCBI taxonomy): Eukaryota > Metazoa > Chordata > Actinopteri > Characiformes > Serrasalmidae > Pygocentrus > Pygocentrus nattereri. The sequence continues at coordinate 32,525,247 of NC_051214.1, read as the reverse complement.
CTGAGTGAGCAGCTGTACAAGAGCAGTAAATGAATAAACCAGGGGGTGCACTGGGGTCACAGAAGCTTAAAGGAACACTGCAGCATCTATGTCTGCTGCATTTGTAGCGTGTGTTTGATTACCATGTGCAGTAATGAAAAAAAAAAACTCTGCACAAAACCCATTGACTCAAAATGTGCTTAAAATAGAAACTAAAGGGCAGAGAACAGGATATTTACTGTCCATGGAATTTGATTGAATGCTACAGATAAAGCAGATAGAGGTTAGGTTGAAAAGTAATTCCTTTAATGTAGCTCTTTCGCTTCCTTCTGCCTTCCATCAGCACACAGGACCTGAGGTTACAACACTATTAAACATCCTCACTACTGCACTGCCCATCCCCGCCGCAGCCCTGTGACGTAGCAAAGACGCGTGTGTGAGTGAGGGAGAGAGGGAGAAGGAGTAAGTGAGAGTGTTATGTAATACTGCGAGAGCGCCACGTGCTCTTTACTCTTGTAGCTGAAAGAGCTGTGTTATACTCTATGTCAGCTTTGCGCATGCTTCGGTATTTCAAACCAGGCCCTATACAGGCCCATACTTATATAAACATCTTGAGGACATATCTGAATAGCTAGTCATTCTGTCCGAAATCACATCGATATCACAACTGCTGTTTAGCTTAATTTGCACTCCCTTATACTGTCACAATTATCATTTTGTATGTGGTGCAATATCACAGAAATGAAGGGGTTAGCTCAGACAGGCTCTGTGACACAAAGCAAAATTCAGCATTCCTTTCAAACACTCTGAAGATAAGCCAGTAAAATGCTTGAGAATAAGGGGGAAATCCTTACATCTTCAAATAAAATGCAGTGACACATCAGCAGTTCTATACTTATACTGCCTTGCCAAAAGTTTGGGGACTTCCAGCTTTCCAAAATGTTTGAAAAATATGTTGTCTAGCAGCAGACCATTTTGAAACCTTAATTTTCTCTGTATTTTTGTTCATCTTTATAGATAACAGCATACAATACAGTGCAAGAAACCATAAAAGCAAATCTATTTAAGATTTCATAACAACACAAGATGGTCAAGTTTGTGGTGTTTTAGGCATGCAGTCTGCACAGTCCTAACCCAGCAGATATAAGATTTCATCACTGCAAGCTTATAGCTTTCGTTTTCATTAGCTGAAGAAATTAAGCCTTCCCCAGAGTCTTGTGATGCAGTTCTACATGGCAATCATTGAGTCCATCCTCACATCATCCATAACCACCTGGTTTGGTTCCTTCACCTCACAAGATTTAGCTAAAATTCAGCACATAATCAGGACAGCAGAGAGGGTCATTGGATTTAGTCTGCCGACACTTCAGGACATCTACAACAGCACAGTGATAAAGCGTGTTGGCAAAATTACAGCTGGCCCCTCTCATCCTGGACCTCACCTCTTCCTGCTACTCCCCTCTTGCAGAAGATTTAGGGCCATTAAAACGAGCACAGCCAGACATGCGCTAACAGCTTTTTCCCCCCAGAGCTGTGGCATGCATTGACCACAGTGGACATCTCACATTTTAAACTTAAACTGAACCAACAACCTCCTTACTGTATTACAGGAACTCCATTTTAATATAATGCTTATTTGCACAACTGTATAGCAGTTATTTATTTATTTTCACCTCATTCTGCAATATGCTGCATATAACAGTTTCACAGTATTTTATATTTCATAGTACATGTCTACTCTGCATTTGTACATGTATATGTGCACATGTACAGACATCCACACATCTCTTAACTCCTTTCTCACAGCTCTTCTTTATTTATTGTATTCTATTGGATTTCCCCCCAAAATTTCAGATATGATACGTTTTGGCTGATGAACTACATTTTGGATAAGCCAAAATTTTTCACTAAACCATCACTTCAAGAAAAAAATGCAACAGAAAAGTAAACATATCCATAACACTCACGGAGCTGGCTTGCATCCTTTGCTGATACATTAACAGTCAATTTATAAAAGGCTAAAAAGTGTCTGTTTAATATCATACAATTGCAGTTGAATTAGTATGCAGTAAGGATTTAGAAATAGAGTCCTATAAGCCATACTGCAGCTACACTGCACAAGGAACTCAACTTATTTCATTATTTAATCATTTAACTTTACATATACAACCAATATTCAGATGAACCCATCTAACTTCAACCATCCAGAGGATATCCTGATAAAAAAGGTATGGTATAAGATACATATATTATAATATATATACAATTGTTATATACAAAATCAGTTTTCTTTAAAGCCATTTATCATTTGTCTTACTATTAAGTGTGTTTTTGCTAGTGAAAACACAACATATCAAAATGAATGCAAAAAACATCCATGCAGTAAAAAGTAAAACTTTTTTTGCCTTTAAAAATATAGTTAATCTCTTTTGAGATAGTTAGAACATCATAGGTTTGGTTCCAGATTTGACCTCGAGGCTTCCTCAGTTTGAAAATGGTTAAACAAACATATTGATAGGCAAAATATCACTACTTATTGGATTAATACCTTTTGTATTTTTGATATTTGTGCTTAGCATTAACTTGCTGATTCATTAAATACCTTTTTAAACATAATTTATTCTATTTGTATATGCTCACCTTTCAATTAAATATCTATTAAATTTAACTGAACTGACATGTCTATTTAAGTCCATTAAATCTAACCCTTACCTTAATTTTAACTTCAACTCAAAACATAAGCCTAATCCCAAACTTGACTCAAACCTAATGCTGTTACTAAACATCAGTTTCACCAGATAATTAACAACTACTTTCACCAGAGCATCTATAGATGAACTATATGGAGCTTTAAAATAAACTGTGATCACAATAAAACAATCAAATCGCATTCTTCCTCCTAATGTGCGACACGTCTTGCATATGCATATACATTGAATAACAGCTCATATTGTTCTAAAGCTTTCATGTGCTGCACTGAGAGGATTAAGGCTATATAATTGCACAGCATAAACCATCTGTAGCCGAATACAACAAGGGGTTTAGTCATAGGTCTACTTGAATGTGCTTGAAGCTCACTGAAAAGCTCTTCAGCCTGTCTGAAGATTTCTTAAGGGGGATACATAACATGGCTGTTGTGGGTGGGTGAGGTATGTTGTAGTGGGTGATGCAAGGCTATCATTAGTGCCACCCTAAGATCACCTGCCAATGGCCATACAGTGGCAAGTAGATTTCTGCCCACCTCTTAGCCCACCTCTTACTGATTAGTGACACCCAATCTACTGTTGCTGCACTAGAGCCATTAATGTGATGTGCATATGGATATGCACACATATGCTCATCTCTCTACCCATTTATTTCCCTCAAATCAATTCTGCAGATGTCCAGTCATTAGTGGCACTAGGGGTGTCACGATACCAGAATTTTTACTACAGTACGGACAATGTATTATACAACAGTCCTGCAAAAAACAAACAAACAAGAAAAAAAAACATCCATTGTTAACAGGTGTATAAAATCAAGCACATAGCCATGTAATCTCCATAGTTAAAACACTGTCATAAAGTCATACTGAAGAGCCCAGTAACTTTAAACGTGGCACTGCCATAAAATGCCACCTTTCCAACAAGTCAGTTAAAGAAATTTCTTCCACATAAGCATGTGTGTAAAACTCTTTTGTGCCAAATTCACTAGTAGGTTCCAAACTGCCTCTGGAACCAATGTCAGCACAAGAACCAACACAAGTATCACAAGCTTTATGGACTGGGTTTTCATGGCCGAGCAGCTGCACACAAGCCTAAGACCACAGTGCGCAATGCCAAGCATCAGCTGGAGTAAGGTAAAGCCCACCACCATCGGACTCTGGAGCAGTGCACAAACGTTCACTGGAGTGATAAATCACACAATACCAGCTGGCAGTCAGACAGACTACCAGTCTCAGTGTTTGGTGGAGGAGGAATAATGGTCTGGGGATGGTTTTCAAAGTAGGGCCACTTAGTTATAGTGAAGGGAAATCTGTCATGTGTTGCTCATTCAAGTAAAATCTGATTTGCCTGTGGTTGGCATAGTGTTGACTTGCATTAAAAAAGTAAAAAAAAGGGTTCAGAATTATTCCCCACATTTCAGTACTAAATAAGCATTGAACTTTAAGTATATCATGCAACACTGTCATGCAGTAAAACAGTTTAGAGACTGAAAGGTTCATACTCTATTAGGATAAAGGAAGACTCTGCTCAGTGCTCAGAAATGTTATTTTCTTCCTCTGTGTAGGTCAAAAATGACTGCTTGTACTGCACACATTTGCTTCTACATCTTGTGACAACTGACTAAAGAAAAAAATAATTGTCACATAACTACACCGGTGAGAAAGCTGACTACACTGAGCTGAACACTCAGTCCACTCACATATCAGCCCTCTTTCTTGGCAAAGGACAAGAAGAGGCAGGATTTATTATTCAAGATAATTGGGTCCTTATAAAAGACGACGCTGACCCGAATTCATTTGACTGGTTAAAAATTAAAGGTCATCTACTGTTGCCTGTGCAGCCTATTGCAATGCGACTACAACAGAGGGGAAAGCAGCCAGTTCACACCGGGTCAAACCAGACAGGCACAGTAAGCTGGTTTGTCGGTCTGTGGAGTGCACTGACACCAGCATTTTGTTTGAACTGCTCTGGCATGCTTCCAGCCCTCAAGGGTTAAATTATGCTGTGTATTACTTGATCTCCTTCATTTTGCTTTTTTCTTCTTTTTTGTTGCAACGTTATCCCACATGGTTCATAAAAAGCAGTCTTGAGTCAACGAGAGTGCCTCCATCCTTTGATACTGGCTTTCTATTCTCCTTATCTACTCCTAATTAAAACACCCACATCGCCACACACACTGGTGCAATTCCATCCTGCTTCCTGGTGCTGAGCCAGCTGCTCTGATGCTGCAAATGCAAGATCATAGCAGCATCCTATCTATCTATCTGCAGGAGGGGATTAAGACCAATGTCCTCATTGGCTGACAATCTGTATAAGCTGTTTGATTGGGTGGAAGGAAATAGGTGGTTACTGCTGATTGACAGATTTTAATGTCAGTCATATTGCAGTTATCAAATCAGGGCTCTTATAAGGGAGGTCGGCTGCAAAAAACAGCTTTAATCCACCTGGCAGAGCCTCATCAGCTAGAAATGAGGGAAAATCTCTAAGCAGAGTAAAGTCCTTCAGACATGACCTTCAGTGTTATGTGCCCTGCATAGATGAGCGGTCTGGAGTGAAAAGCATGTCATCCAAATGCAGCCCTCTCTCACTGACACAATGAAAAAGGTATCATGTAGGTATGTTATGTCTGAAATAATATATCTTCATATTATAGTGGTTGGATCGGCACTCCATAATGCTTTGAGGAGCCAGTTCAATCACCAAAAAAAGATTCCTTAAATGCACATTTTCTAAGCTGCTTCTCTCTCAGTGTTGTGGCAGGTGCCGAAGCCCATCCCAGCTGCCATCGGGAGGAAGGCAGGACACACCCTGGACAGGTCGCCAGACCACCACAAGGCAGCCGTTAAACACAAGAAAGTATAATTGCCTAAATGTAGAAGGCTAAAATTAAATGGAATATATTCCTTTCCTGAGCACGTAAAAGCATTCGCATTTGACAATATTCACCTATCAGGCACAAATCTATCAAAACTTTCCTTGCATACATGTAACTGTACCAATTAATTCAGGCTTCTAGTAGTAGCCTATAATTTAGAGCCAACACCAACGTTCAAAAAGAGTAAAACATTAGCAAGTGACCCTTCGCTGTTGGATTGCCAGAGACTGGTGTGGTTGCCATGGGGAGTGCTCTGAGGGTCAGCAGGAGATGGGGTGCTGTGTGATGACAGCTGGTGTGATAAAAGCCATGTCAAACACACCTGCTTCACATTCACAAAACAGCCATCATTCAAAACCACAAATCACATACCATGATTATGAATTTAATATAGTTAATGCTGTTGACACATGCTGACACCCCCGTTTAGGGTTCTGTAAGCCTAATGCTGTGAGCCCTGTTTCTGTGTGCGGGAATGTGTGCGTATAAACCTGCAGTTGCTTTGTTGCACAGTTCATCACGCAGGCTTGGCTACAGGTGGATCATGTGTTCGGTTCAGTCCAGCATTAGCTAGCAGAGCTGAGGTGGAAGGGAGCTGCATAGAGAGGGAAATCAGGGACATCTGGTTGACTCAGCCATTTTAATGCACAGAAGTAATGACTAGACCCCCACACTGCTCATCAAAAAGGTTTGATGAAATGTAAAAAACCACTAATGCAAGGCACAAGCAAAACTACAAGAAATATTTTCTCCCTTGCTGGCAGAAGAAAAGCCAGATAGCTAATATCATTTCTGTGTTTACTAGCCTACGCTTGCTGCCAGTATTTCATCATGGCTGTGAAGAGATTCCTAGAGGTTGCACAGTCTATTTACATAATGCATGCTGGGTACTGTAGTGACAGAACAGTGAAAACACATAAAGGATGTGGAATTATGAAGTCAAACCAGTGAAGCTGAAGGATGCAATCCCAGGCAATTGAATATTACATAATTATTTCATAATGACAAATACTATAATACATGCCATATTTAAGCTAGAGTGCTCCTTTTGTGTTTTGTCTGTCCACTAAAACATCAAACTTTTGATTGGCAGAGTTCATCACGTTGCCATCATCTAATCATAAGCCTCCACCCTCTGCTGAGCAAAGTTGTGTAGCACTGATCTGAAATGACAGCCTGGTTGTAAGCAGTGTGCCACAGACCAAACATAACCTACATTTGCCAGAATGGAGAGACAGTCATAATGCTTTCATCTTACTTTCAAAGAACCAATTCAACAAGAACCAAGTGTTTTTAAGGGCTCCATCTAAATGTGCAGTGCCTCTTCATTCCTCTCAACTTTCCAGTCAATATCATTAGAGCTGATTTAGCTTTTCACCAGTGCCACTGACAAATGACTGGGTAGGCGTGCACAGCAAGAATTACAACCACTCTAGAGCAATGCAAAAGAGGCAGCTAGCACAAAGCATCTCATTTGCAGTACTTCCTTTGCTTGCAAGGCTTGGGGAACAACATGGCTGCCAGTCAACGTGATTTCTTTGAATAGCTTATGTTTCTGGATAAACATATCTTCGTTGATTCCAGAACCGCATTCCATTCTCATATCCATCACATATCCATTCTCTGCTATCTGATGTCATCAGCGTGTCCCTCCTACTCCTTCCTGAGCAATTTAAAAAGTCCCTCTAGACGGCACCACTTGGTTTCTGCATTTCAGGTCATAAGAGTAAGTGGCCATATTTACCAGACAACTGGCCATATAAACGAACTGTATAATAGTAACCAAATTGTCCTGAGTCCTTGTCTTGCACTGTCCAAGCAATTACGACACAGCCATATGACACAATGCTAAGGTAAGTTACAGCTGACATTAAAAAAAAGTCACGTTGCTTCTGTTGAGTGTAGCATTAAGCAACAGTCTACAAATGTGCTGGTTAGCTTACAGCCTATGTTGCTATGCTGCTTTCAAGTGTAAGTGGGGTGGTAGTTTTATCTGAGAAGGAACTCATTCACCCATGTGCATTTGTGTGGTTTATGTGAGAGATAAACACAACAATAATGTTGTGAAATAAGTGTTGTAGTTCATTAGCTAGCTGTCAGCTATCCATTTTGGCCTGTTAGGACTGACGTTTTGAACTCAAACAAGCAGAAATAAAAATGGGTTAACTGTACATATGTGAAATGTACTTAACTATTACTGCTTAACTGATTGCTTTCTGTTGACTGCTCACTTTGATCCTTTGCCATGATGAAAACAACACTGATGTCACTACTCGGCCAACCACCTGACATACAGAAATATCTTCAGAATCGCACATTATTTAGCTTCAGCTCTTTATGAGGTGGTGGAACTGCCGGTGTTATCTTTTCTGTAGCATCAAGTGAATCCAATGTGTGCATCATTTAACTGCAGTTCTTAGAGAATTAATAATTCACTGCTGCTTCTCAAGAAATTATTTCTTCTTCCTCTTTTGTCATCTTCCAGTGTTCAGACAAAAAAATGTTTGGACTTGGTGTGAAGTTCCCACTGCACTAAAAATTCAAACAAATTTTTTTTCGGCCAAAAAAAATCATATTTGGTATGAAGAGCCTTTAGTCCCGTGATGAGAAAAGCTTAAGAGCTTTATGTTATCAATTGATGTCATTTGAAGGAGGATTCTAAATAATTTGTGCTTTTAGTTATCAAGCCTGCTGAGCTAACACTAGCTAGCTGGGCAGTGAGTATGCTAGTTAGACTAATAATTTACTAATGGACCCAGATTAAGCAGCTGAAACAGGCATTAGGCACACACTGATGACATGAGATGTATTAATTAGGTAGAAGGAATGTTCATGTCCTACATGAAATCTCATTCACCAATGGCTACCTCCAGTAGCATGATGGAAAAGACTGCACCTCCTTCAGATCTTCAAAATGGCTTCAGATGACTGTCATTTCCTTGTCATAGCATTTTTCACATACAGGTAAAGGCCTGAGGGACATTATGCAGAAAGCCATTTCATTTCCTCTGTGTTCTCCCTCTGAGCATGTCAGATGAAGTATGTTGGCTTCAGTGTCCAACAGAGTTGTTGACTTCATTAAATATTCCTCCAGTGTGCATCTTCCTGAGCAAAACATAAAGGCAAGGGCAGAGTACATGCGCGCGCGCACACACACACACACACACACACACACACACACACACACACACACACACACACACACACACACACACGGCTTTGCTGCAGGCTTGCAAAAAAGGCATCAGCATTCATTCCACACTCACACCCTTCATGTCACCTCAGTCAAATCTGAGCTGCGGCTGTCTGAGCTGCCCTTCTACTCAGATGGAGAAGCACAGTGTCAGCAGGGTTATGATAACAGAACTGTAGCACAAGCACAAGAACATGGATCCTCCGAGGCTGCAATATGGCCCCCTTTTTCTAAAGCAATTATCTTGGTCCTGAATCTAAAAAAATACAGTCATAAAAGAACATCTTAAGCCTGGGGCTTCAGTGCTACTTGCAATTGCCTAAGAGGGAGTCTGGTATATACTGGCTCTGCCAGTCCTGCTCAAAGAACTATTGGTGCTAGTGCTACAAGATTTCAGGCTACAAAGTGATCCTAGGCTCTTATGCGGCTGTTCCTGAGCATCAGATTCAATTAGCAATGCTTTTCTATAGGGATTATACAAGGTGTGTGCGAAAGTGAACACTTGTGTCAGCAATGGATGCACAATACAGAAGCTATATTCACAGGTTATAAGGGGTGTCTGAACACTTTCGGACACATAGTGTATGTAGGAACATCAGTCATTGTAGAAATACAGGCTGGAATTTCGACACAGGCATCATTTTGGATGGCATATTATATGGAAATGTAGGAGAGAAATATAATATCCATCATGTAAACAGATACTAATTACACTGCCATTGTTACCCTCTAGTTATCTCAATCACTTTGCCAACTAAGTAAAAAGTAAAAAATCTACATCCTTTAAAAAAAACTTCTGCAAAATATAATTCTAAATGTAGACCTTAAATGAAAGCAGGTGAGATTCTCAGAGTTATGTCACCATTGCTATGACCATAGATTCATTCTGTAAAGTAAAAGAATATATCAACATATTTTAATGGTTTTGCACAGTCTCCACCAAAAGGCTGCTTTCCAGACAGTACACACCTACACACTCCTCTCTGAAACAGCATACAGACATACTAACAGACCACCAAAAGGCTACAAAGACATATCTCTCAAAAATAGACACAGATGAACAATATTCTGCTCTTTGGCATCACAGTCTGCACATCTTCCTCTAGCAATGGCAAATATTTTGTTTCCACTTCACTAAAAGAGTCTACTGTGCACCCACTCCTCCTTCAAACCAAGGGCAACCACCTTAAGCCGAAGAACAAAAGTATATTTCCTTTTTTCCCCACTAGGATCAGTGAGGGTCTGTGGCCCAGTAACTGAAGCAAGATGTTTTAGCGAGAGCCAAAAGAGTTGGCTATTGCAGAAAACAGTGTGCACTGCCTAATCCTGCAAACTTTCTAAGGATAGAAATGAGCTATGAGCCAAGCAGACACAATGTCTAAAATCAGCATGTCACTTGTACTTTATGTTAACAATGAATGTCTCTTGCAATGAACAGGGCAGCATTATTGTGCACCAAAAGTGAACAGAAGCTTTACATGCAGGAGTGGCTTCTTTGCCACCAGTGTAAACGGCCTTCAGGGACGCTCAAGGATCTTTGAGTTCCACAAACGTCCTGCGATGAAAGCCTTGTAGTATCATATGAAGCAAAAACAGGACCTGAGGCAAAGATCTTACCAGAGCACCAACGGCAGTGATTGGTCTGAGGAGATAGTGTTTCAGAGCCAGTGGGTAGACAAAGCAGAGTATCATGAGGCCTTTGTTTTGAGACTGGTCCCCTGACCTGCTCATTAATTTATTCGCAAGTAATGATGCATAATTGAAAGGAGTAATGAAACACAGTCTGATGGGAATACCATTTCTCTTTAACTGCTTGTGTTAAGGGGTGGAAAGGGAAAACATTGCCTCTCAATATGTAAACACAACCACAGGCTCATTCTGGTTCTTAAGAAAACGTACAGTCACAAAATGTCCTCTGCCAAGACAAACCCAGTCTTTAGTCGACACATAGGCCTCTTAAAATCAGGCTGGAGCTGGTCTTTTGATAAATTTTGACAGAATTGAATCTGCATTATCGAGCAGGCTAAGCGAATGGGATTGAGTGCTGTAACGGCCATTCCGCTCTTGCTCTGAAACAAGTCTTATAAATATGGTGTCTGACGTCTGTGAGAAACACCGTGTAGCTTCTTAACTCGTTCATCCACCACGAAACAGAAATAGATGAAGTACCATCGCTGCTGTCCTTCTTCGTAATGCACCAGGACGCCGTTATGAAGCCGCCAGCAGAGTCTCCTTCTTTTCCGTCCGGCCTCGCTCTCCATCACAGCGCTGTCAAGGAAACAGGCACGTGACCCACGCAAGCAATCGCCGGCTGCCGCTGGACGCGAACGCGACCCGCCTTCCAATAGAATGAATGGACTCAAATAGCAGCCAATCAGAAAGGAGCTCGGGCGGCGTATAAAAACAGCGCAAAGCGGCTTAGCGCCGGACACCATTAGCAGTGGCGGTGCGGTCACTCCAGAACTGAAGGAGGCAGAGCTGTCACTTTCCCAAAGAAACTCCACTAAAGGTAGGGGGGCTGTCTTTGTTTCCCGTCTCCCCTCCTCTATTTTTGGGGTATTAAGTCATTTGCATATTTTATATACGAGTTGTTTTGTTTTTTTCAACGACGATAGTCCGTAAACGCTGTTTGAATTGTTTCTGGAGAAGGAAGGAGCTACTTAGGCTGAAGTGTTCTGTATCAAATTGGAAAGCTCAAATGTTTTTTCTAAACCGCTGATGGATGGATTAAATGTTTCCATCTCTCTCTGTGACGGCACTAGATGAAATAACCTTAAAACGGGCGCAAGGCTGGGCGCTTTTCCCTCAACCCATCAGAAACGACCTTGCAGTGTCTTCCGTTCATCTGCAAGGTCTTCAGGCGTTTTTCACAGGCGCTGCGCATTGCGCGCGTGTGCGCGCACGCAGGCTGCGTCGAGACCCTTTTGTTTGTATCGACGATGATTGACAGGAGTTAATCATATTTTTGATCATATTTGCACAGCACTCTGCGTGTAAATCAACTCCGTGCCCGTAACGACAGCCCCGGGTGCTGCGCTGCGGTCAGTAACGAGACCAATCAAATGAACTGCGGATTCCGGCGCCTCGGTCGTTGCGTAAAATGCGCGATTTAATTCCGTTACGTCACAGCTAATGCGGCTGAAGGGGAAAGCTTTGTTCGTGTATGTGCGCGACCGGATTTGATGTCGACCGCGTCTAACGAAACGCTCCTTGTTCTCCACCAGACTCGAAGCAACCATGCCTTTCGGAAACAGCCATAACAAGTTGAAGATGAACTACACGGCGGAGCAGGAGTACCCTGACCTCAGCCAGCACAACAACCACATGGCCAAGGTGCTCACTTCGGAGATGTACGCAAACCTGCGGGACAAAGAAACCCCCAGCGGCTTCACGCTGGACGACGTAATTCAGACTGGGGTGGACAACCCAGGTAAAAGCTCCCAGTTGGCTGTTAATTCCTGCTACCCCTGTCTATTGGGATCCCTCAGTAAGCCCTTCTTGCACTCTTTGGCTCTAATGATGCCACTTTAAATCAGTCTGTGAATAAAAATCTGTGTAAAGATTCCAGCATAACTTTAAGCAGGCCTCTTGTGTATGCAAACAGGGACATATAATCTAATGCACCTTGCCCCACAGTTGGTGCTGTATATCTGACATGGATGTCTTCCCACCAGCATTTCTATTATCTGTAAACACTTAAGCAGTGAAGCTTTGGTTTACTTTTGAATCTGCCTACATGTGCTGCAATGGGCCTCCCCTTGGTGATGACCCGTAGTCCAGACATATGGCAAATGTTTAGTCCTGGCACCTTCTGAGCTAATTAGCCTGTCCCACTCCCCAAAACTGATTACATGTTTTGATACATTAGTTTGCTCTTCACCTAATTCCAGGCCACCCTTTCATCATGACTGTGGGCTGTGTTGCTGGAGATGAAGAAACGTATGAAGTGTTCAAAGATCTCTTGGACCCAGTCATTGAGGACCGCCATGGAGGCTACAAGCCCACAGACAAACACAAGACTGACCTGAACCCAGAAAACCTTCAGGTACATGCTTGTCAGTTGTCCGGTTTTCAGTCTGTTCTGCCAGTTTATTGGACTGTGGAGTCATTTTAATCAATTTGCCATAGGGTGGAGATGACCTTGACCCCAACTATGTCCTGAGCTCTAGAGTGCGAACTGGCAGGAGCATCCGCGGCTTCTGCCTGCCCCCCCACTGCAGCCGTGGAGAGAGACGCGCAATTGAAAATCTGTCTGTTGAGGGTAGGCAAAACATGGTTAACAGATGACTGCTTTGTATGGTGGGTGGGAAAATTAAGTGACTGGGGGTTCAAGTGTGGAATATATTAAGCAGTAATGTGAAGTAACATTTTATTATTTTTAGACATTACAATTGAAGTGCTGTCATATTAAAGGTGTCCAGGCCATACTGCCATAATGCTCTTGATTTACAGCTTTAAGTTCCCTGGAGGGTGAACTTAAAGGAAAGTACTATGCCCTGAAGAACATGACTGAGGAGGAGCAACAGCAGCTGATTGATGACCACTTCCTCTTTGACAAGCCCGTGTCCCCACTGCTTTTGGCCTCTGGGATGGCTCGCGATTGGCCTGATGCCAGGGGGATCTGGTGAGTAGGATAAGGTGTTACCCTGGCTTTGACTCAAACAATACAAAGGTCATGGGGCCAGCTGCAAATATGGTCCCTTAATATTGTTATTAAGTAGCTGTTTATTGTATAGTTGGTCAGTACTTGAGTGCCCTGACTTTTTTTTTTTTTTTTTTTTTCCTTTTTAATGCTTTAAGGCACAATGATGACAAGACCTTCCTTGTCTGGGTGAATGAGGAGGATCACCTACGTGTTATCTCCATGCAGAAGGGTGGAAACATGAGGGAGGTCTTCACTCGCTTCTGCACAGGCCTTACAACGGTGGGTTCCACTACAGTTGTGTAACCTAGGACAGGGATGTAGGAGAACCTATTAAATGTCAAGGTAACAAATGCTGTTGAATTTGCCTTACAGATTGAGGGACTCTTCAAAGAGAAGAGTCATGAGTTCATGTGGAATGAGCACCTGGGCTTTGTCCTCACTTGCCCCTCTAACTTGGGCACAGGATTGCGTGCTGGTGTCCATGTCAAGCTGCCCAACCTCAGCAAAAATGAAAAGTTTGGGGAGGTCCTCAAGAAACTGAGGCTTCAGAAGCGTGGAACAGGTAAAGTATTTACATGTGTGTAAAAATACAACCTTTAGTAACTGCTAAAGTTTGGGATGGACTACTCTTATTGAACCCTGTGGTGATCTGTGTTCACTGGTAATTTGATAGCCATGTGAACTTTTATCTCTACATTCAACCTCTATCTGAAGAGTAAGCTAATGGGAGAACCTCTTTCACAAACATTGTTTCCTTCAAAGTTTAATGTAAATGGCAGCTACTGTATTCAACTGAGATGGTGTAATGTTTGGTTTTTCACTTTTGAGGAAAATGTCTTGACCTTGTACTTTGATGTTCCTTTGTCCAGGTGGAGTAGACACCGCTGCAGTGGGTGGCGTCTTTGACATCTCCAATGCAGACCGACTGGGCTTCTCAGAGGTGGAACTGGTGCAGATGGTGGTGGATGGAGTTGGCCTGCTTGTAGAAATGGAGAAGCGTCTAGAGGGTGGCCAGTCAATTGACGACCTCATGCCTGAGCAGAAGTGAACACTTTCACGACAATCCCACTTGACTCCTCCCCATGCCTCCACCAGTTCTCCCAAAACCAATAACCGCATCAAGGAGCACACTCTGCCCAACATTAGTGGCACTAAAGTTAGATGAGTCTTCCATCAGTCTGAAGGATTTTGTATCTGCAATGTCTTGAGGATGGCTCTTTAACACCTGAAATAAAGTTTCTTTGGCCCATGGAATTGGTTGTGGTGTCTCACACTTCCTCCTTGGTTTGCAGTGGTAGTCATAAACGGTGTGCAGTCTTGTCCAGGTGATTCCAGGGAGCCTTACCACCCAAGACAAACTTGATAGTGACCTAGGTATGAATAGGGAATAGTGCTGTCTGGCAAGCTGGTAACTAACTTGAACCCCCCCCCCATGAGAGGTTTTTGTGGCTCTCAAGATGGCAATAACCCTGGCAAGCACTGTTGCTCAAGCTATATTTTTAAATCAACTACTTTGGGCTGTAAATGGAGGTTTGTTTTGCTTAATTAGTGGGGAAACGTGCACTGTGCTAATGGCCAATGTTGTGGCCTTTAAATATGTTCCCTGGGTAACTGGGAGGAATTTGATTGCAAGCTGCTGGCCATAGTTATGATTCAACAGCCACACTTAAATCGGTGCTATTTTGAGGGGAAGTAGACCACTTAATGGTAACTGAAGCAGTTTTGACTAGGAGTTGCTGGTTGGTAGGGTTTGCTGTATAAAGACCAGTTAACCCCCTGGGTGGCTTAGCTCTGCTGCTTTACTGACCCCAGGTCTGGTTGTTTTTATCTTCCAAAACGATGGATTTTCATCACTATAAAATGTACTACTTGCTGAATGGGAGCTCTTGACTGTAATGCTGCAGCCCCAGGACAAATTCCTTGCTATGCAGACTGATCACCTTAAGTTAATACGCTCTTGGCTACTCTTGCTAATGAAACTAGGTTATATCCACAGAATTAGAGCTGTAGCCCCCCGCACCCCCTAGTAAGGATTAATGGTTCAGCTTGCATTACATTCTTCAACCGCAACACGTTATAACAAATTGCTCTAAAATGTCAGCTTCGTTGAAGCGGAATAGTTGATAATGCGGAGCTTTTTTTTCAACCGTGCAACACGGTGTTATACCGCTCTCTAGTGGTCAACAGGGGAACTGCAGAAACCTCAAAATTGACAGTAAGCTGCGCGTATGGGCCGTTTGAGTTTGAAGGTTTTCTACTTCTACTGCGAGACCTTTTTCTTCACGAGGCTATAAGTGATATAAGCAGAGACGTTGCGCTGGGAACTATTTACCAAGTCCGTTATCAGTTTTTATATCAAGGGTGCCCAGACCTGGTCCTGGAGATCTACCACTCTGCAGTGCTTAGCTCCAACACAGACACCCGATCCAAGTCACAGTGACCTTTGGTCTTCATGCAGATCACCACCAAATCCAGTATAGATCGTGTTTTGGATCCTGGTATGCTGGTCAACCAGCTTTGCAATACTGGGTGACTAATTAAACCAGGTAGACTAACTTCCACCAGCAGGGAATACATGCTTAGTTTTTTCCCCTTCAGCCTTGTGCTGCCTGTCACTGAATATATTCTAATTCTTCTTCACTGAAACGTTTAATCAGCATTTTTTTTAAAAATAAGAGAATCTCAGAAGCAACACGTTCATAATCACTATTGTTTTTCATATAACGCATAACATCAGAATATGTACCTTTATACCAGAGGTATGAACATAACTCAATTTGATGTTAATGAAATATGATTGAGGTAACACGAGAAGTTATTTCTCATGGAAATTTCAATGAGGGAACACAGGACACTGGGAGTATAGGGCTGTTCCCAAAATTACAAAGAGGGCCTGGGGAACACAGGGCTGTTGTCAAGAAATTTGAGAAAACAGAAAGGGCCCTGGGAACACAGGGATGACCCCCTCATCAGTATCTAACCAGAGGATGACCTCCAGCTTTAGTTATTTTACTCACCTCTCCTAGTCCTGTCCCTGGAGTTTTTCCTTGCTACCATTACCTCCTTCATTATTAAGCATTTCCCAGTCATTACCTGCACTTGCCTTGATTGTGAGCTCTAGTGTTTTTCCTGCTTTAACACATCTTTTAACTCAGCAAGGACTTGCTGGATCATGAGAGGAGGCAGGAGTGTATAAAAGTTGGGAAAACACGAACATATGCAGTATAGGAGTACTGCAGGACCAGGACTGGGAAACACTGGCCAAAACCTCTCTTACAGCCATAGTTCAGGGACCAAAAAGAAAAAAACCCTCTTATCCCAAATGCAGGGATGGGGGGAGTAGCGAAAGTAGCTAAAACGTAGTGCACTACTTATCAAAAAGCAGTTAAAAGTAGCCACTACTCTTTCTGGAAAAGTAGCTAAATTGAATCTAGCTACACATTTTGGAAAAGTAGCTACGGTAAGGTAGTTCATCAGCCAAGACATGTTGGTGTCCAAAGCTGGCTGCTTTAGTTTTACTCTGGGGCAACAAAGCTAAAGAGGCAAACAAGTAATGGAGATCGTAATAATAGCTGTTAGTATCATGAAATGCCCAAATCATCAGACATTGGCTACAAAATGGCTCAAGTTGTAATATTAGATATACTTGTTTGTGTTTTCTGATATTGTCTGACAGTGTTATTAGAGACATGGCACAACATCACTTTTCCCTTTCCAATATAGATCTGATGAACGTTTGTGCTAATTTCTTTTATTTTTGAAGCACGTCTCCTAAGATGAGCATCTGAAAGTAGACTATAATGGTTACATTATTTAGACACTACTACACACCAAACACAATGTGAACACTTTAAAAAGATTAGTAAAGAAACTTTGAAGAACAAAAAGAATGATTCTATATAGAATCATGAACAAACCATTTGCATTCATAAAGGGTTCTCTGCAATGTGAAATGGTTGGTAAAAAAGCTTCTGCTACTGTTACAAAGTCAAAACATACAAACCATTCTTCATCAATCTGAAAAAACTTTTCACAATACAAGAACGCTTTAACCAAGTAAATGATTCTTGCGAGTGTTGGTCTATACAAAACGACTGTCTTTATTAAAGAACAATCTTCTTAAAGAGTGAATGTGGACCATTTCAGAATAGATTGGCTATGGGATTTAATCAAATTCATTATGTTTTTCTATCAGATATCATTTTCTGATTATATCAGTCTGATACTGCTACCCTTCAATACAGATGAACCATCTACAATCTCTGTTGTATATAAAAGTGTTGACAAAACAGGCTTCAGCATGGCTGCTGCTACTACTGGTTTCTAGCTGTGCAGCTTAGTTTTGTGCATTTTCAATAATAGTAATTCAACCAATGTACAGATCATAATAAAACTTAAATGATTTGCAATCGGAGAGAAAATGAAATGACCATGCACCACGTCTTCCCATGACTTGTTTCTCTTTATTTGTGCACATGTAGAGAACAGGAGGTGTGGGCTTTCGTATCTGAATGCCATACAGAGGTCTGCACAGGCAGGCAAGTCTTTCGGCAAAGAATCCAACACGTCTCATCCTCTAAGCCTCCTCACAGTATTTACAGGTGAACTTCATGGTAAAGCTCATTACTGCCTTTTAGGCAGGGCATAAAGATCAGCTCACAAGACTTTTATAGAGGACTGGGAGGAGGAATGGACTAAGGAATGTAACTTAATGTTTAAAAAAGTAGTGTAAAATAAACAATGTAAATATGCATTTAAACCATACCTTTTGTTCTGCAAGTTTTAGAAAAGCTTACAGCCAGCAAGGCTTCAAGCCAATGCAGTGTATTTGGCAAGGCCTTAGGCTATCATCACAGCATGGATTGTCCACTTTGACCTCACACTGCCAGTTTTATTACTATTAATGTTACTGGTAACACCAGTTTGTACATCTTCCACTCTTAACTCATTCACTGCCATTCTCTCCTCAGGCACACAGCCTTTAAAATTATTCTAATATACTGAATGTTGTAACATTCTATCATCCACGCACACGTTTCAGACTCCACTCACTGTACAGAGTACAGATCACTCATACCGATAACACTGTGCATTTTAATCTCCAGGCTTAAAGGGGATTCCCACAAATCTGCATACTTAAATGTCAAGGTGTAAATAAAGTCATTCAGAGTGGTTTAATTTAAAATGCACCACTGTAGAAAAACTTACCAAGTCAGAATTATTCAGTGCTAGTTACAGTAAACAGACATGCAAAGTCTTTAATGCTTCTGAAAGTTGCCTCACCGAAAGCTAATGCACAAAATAATTACAAATATACTGTCTGATGCCTTTATGGTAGTTCTGAGATAAAGTTTAGCCTAACATGTATTTTAAAAATACATTCATGGTGGAAATGCATAT
This sequence comes from Pygocentrus nattereri, assembly GCF_015220715.1. Classification (NCBI taxonomy): domain Eukaryota; kingdom Metazoa; phylum Chordata; class Actinopteri; order Characiformes; family Serrasalmidae; genus Pygocentrus; species Pygocentrus nattereri. The sequence goes on along the minus strand of NC_051214.1, from coordinate 32,506,450 downwards.
GCATGGTTTTCTAAATGCAAAAGATCTCAGATTTACCATTATAACAACATTTTATAGACTACTGGAGGTTCACTGGTCATTTTGGATAGCAAAGAAAATGGATGCTTTTGTGTTATAGTCATCACAACTCCTGGTTCCTATCACCACCACTGTAAAGAAATCAAAGCTGGCAAGCATCTCTACACTGAAACATATCACATCAAACCACTCAGAATGGCTTTGTTTAAATCTTAACAACTGAATTATGTGGGAATTTGCCTTTGAATGCACATTAAATGAACCACTATTTCGCTGTAATAAACATGTTCCAGTTGCTATACATTTATATACTTATAAATCTGTTCTCATCTCATATAACCTTCTTTGTTCTTGTACACATTAGCTCACCTCATTTCATTCATACATTCATTCCTCCTTTTTTTTTTTTTTTTTTTTTTTTAAACACACCATCAAAATGCCTTCACATATCCAGTTTGCTCCCTCTCAGGTCATAGGCATAATACACAGGACGTTTAATACAAATGCTTTCTATCCATAGCATAAAGATTCCCTCTTTAAACTGAGGCTCGCAAAAAAGAAGCAAAAGCAGCTGTGCATGGTGCCAGCATCACCTCAACAAACTATAAGGAGCTAAAAATCTCCAGATTAAAACGCAAGCAGAAATGATGATATAAAACAAAAGCTATAAAACCAAACAGGTAGTGCTTTGATCTCCATGGAGAAATGTGCAGTGGCTATGATACACGTCACATGATGCTCGGTTGAAACCAAGTCTTCAGGAGTGGAGGGTGGGGGATGAGGGTGAGATAGAGACCTGGTAACGAGGGTAATGGGGCAGATTTTAGGACCTGAGGCTTTTTGTTTGGCCTTTATTATTGTATATGTATGTATGCATGTGTATGTTTGTGTGTGTGTGTGTGTGTGTGTGTGTGTGTGTGTGTGTGTGTGTGTGTGTGTGTGTGTGTGTGTGTATATATATCTGTGTGTAGTGTTGTCGGTTGTGCCCCCAGTCTGGGAACATTGTTTAGCAGCTTCACCCCAGCAGCAGGAGCAGAATAAGAGGGGTAAATGGTGGCGGTCCTGCACCCCTAGACATCAGTCCAGTCAGTCAAACAAAGAAGTTGCAGTCAGCTATGCCAGGGACCTCTGACGTGGCTTTATTCTAGGGTACAGCTGGAGACACAGAGAAAAAAGCTCTTAAAAATAAAATAAAAATCCAACATGCACAAAGGTCCCAAGTCACATAAAACCCAATTGTCCACACTTTTCTAAAATAAGAGTTCGATGAAGTATGCTATCATACTACTCACTTCCAAGTCCATACTGTCTATGCATGGAAATTATGCTACAAAAAGAGCTTGTTTTGAATTTCTGTGACGTCATACAGACCAACATATTTACATATATCCACCTATTCAGCCAAAAGCAGTTTAGCCATCATCATTTATGTTTAGAGTGTTTTAGCTTGGACTGCTTTCTTAATGAATCTGATCTGTCAAAGGCATGGTAAAAAAACAGCCTATGTAATTATAAAGTTACATACATAATAAAATTAATGTAAAAGATGAATTATGACTGTTGCTAGTACATAAACCCACATATTTAAGACAATAAAAAGAAAGTGTAGGTTATGGGCCCTTTAAAGCAATATTTCCTGTACCCCAAACGTTGACAAGATATATTTTGTGTCCAAAGGATGCTTCTTAAAATTTGCTCTGGATATATGAGGCTAATATAGCTAACAATAATGGGGACTTCTACTCTCCAATTAGCTTTGTGCAATCTGCCCTCCAAAAACATCACAGCCATTCCTCAAACTGTGTTAAGTAATCTAAAATAACAGGCATGCTTATGTGGTTCTAATGTAGACATGCACTATGCTTACTGGCATAAGCATCTTGCTAGCAAACATGCTTTGGCTAAATAACAACACTGGGACTAAAACTTTACATTTATTATTATTATTATTATTATTATTAATAATAATAATAATAATAATAATAATAATAATAATAATAATAATATCATCATCATTAAGTAGTAGTAGTAGCAGTATGCTAACTACTTCTAACACTTTTCAGACACTTTTTTTTCTCCTTTTCAAACTTGCTTTCTCAAACTGGTCTTTGGTCTAGATTTTTTGCTCAAATCTAACCTAAACCACTCGGGAACAGAGCAAAAATGAGGACTGGCTGGGTGACCCTGAGGACTGCTTTGAGAACCATAGCTTTAAGACACGAAACCATTTCCATATTCTGAATGCAAGTGTCTGAGTCTGTGGTTTATGAACTTTAGGACTTATTTATATAAGAAAAAATAATACCTCACTGAGCACTTTATCATGTACACCTACCTTATATCTACATTTTTTGTCCTTTTGATCAGCTCCACTAAACAGGTGCACTTTGTAGTTCTACAATTAAAGACTGTAGTCCATCTGTTCTTTGAATACTTTGTTAGCCCCCTTCCACCCTGTTCTTCAGTGGTCCGGATCACCACAGGTGGTGGATCATTCTCAGCACTGCAGTGACACTGGCGTGGTGCTGGCATGTTAGCGTGTGTTGCGAGTGGTAAGTGGAGCTGACAGAATGGGCAATAAATGTAGATATAAGGTGGGTCTACTTCATAAGGTGCTCAGTTAGTGCACATATTAGGTATATTGATCTAAAAAAAAAAAATCTAAAACTGTAAATACTCACCCCAAGTAAGTTGCGAGGCACATAGCCCTCCTTGTCATTAAGCCTGGCCCACCACCACTCTGTCTCAGTGTCATCTTTTCTGCGCAGGATGGTGATGGCATCTCCCTCCTGGAAGGACAGCTCATCCGCACTCTGAGCCTCATACTCCCATAGTGCATACACAACTCCCTTATTCATCACTCCCAGCTTCTCCTGCACGCCTGCAAAAACACACACACACACACAAAATCAGTCCAGGATCTACTAAAATTGTCTACAGCAAAACCATGAGTTTATTATGCATGTGTTCCAACTGAAGGTGAAACCACTTACATAATATAAATGGTCCCACAACAGGAACTTTTTCTGAATGTGAACCACTGTCCCAGCAAGGGGATTGGTTTTGGGATCTTCCCATAGTTCTGACCTCCTTTTTAACTTCTACTCTTGGGACTTTTAAAAGCCCATGAACTGCTGCAGTGAAATTTGCTGACTGGTCAAACACCAAATCATTTGAACAGTCGTTTTCCCCAGTACTTTAATGTCAGGCTGAAATCAAAATTAACCATTGTCCTTGTTAGTTCATGTGTTAAGAGTTTTTGTTCTGAAATGTAACAATGCTTTTCTTCCTTCAAAGTGCGAAACCATGTAAGTGCAGCTTGGTTACAGACGCCACTCATGAAAGGCGTTAACGTTACATGCTCTACCTCACTTAGGGTGCTGGAAGTGACTTTGTGTAACTGTTATTGTGGTTTATCCTATAATTGCTAACTCTTTCAAGGTCAAATGCTAAGACTGTTATCCCATGATCTGATAAATACTCTCCAGGTGGTGAATTTCTGCACCTTGTGTGCTGGAAAAGACTTGAGAAGTATTGTATTATGTACTACAGGGGTGTCCAATCTTATGCACAAAGGGTCCAGTGTGGCTGCAGGTTTTCACTCCAAACAAGCTGAAACGCACCTGATTTTACTTGTATTATCAATTTGTCTTAGTCTACAAACATTTCATCAGGTGACCTGCTTTGTTCAAGTGAAAACCTTTAGCAACATATTAGCACATCTTACCATCCCTACCTTTCAAGCAAAAATGCAGTTAGTTGAGACCTTCCCTAATATCATATTTCAGAGAGTTCAATGTCTAGAAGTCATGCCGGGTAAGAAAAAAGTGCTATGATTTCCATTTTATGTTCAGTTAGAATAACAAGCTGTGTAAACCCTTGTCCTGTTGGTTACTGCAGTTTGGTAGGAAAGTAAAAAAATGTGCATGTGCTGAAGAACTACTTAATTATATATGCGAGTTACTTAAAATGTAATGTTGAAAAAGGGTCCATATAACTGGTAGAGCAAGGACACAAACAAATGATCAATAATAAGTAGTAGGGTAGGAAGTAGGTTGAAGAAGAGAAAGGCAGAAACTGTTACCATAGAGGAACTGTGAGCACTGAATGTAGCCTTCTTCCATCTCTTCACATTTGTCTGCTGCTGTCTCCACATCACTGATGGTGGTAGCAAAGATGGCAGCGCCAGACTCAACCAATAGCTTGCAGAGGTGGACACTGTTGCAGGAGGCAGCACAGTGCAAGGGTGTCCTGGAAACACATACATGCTCACACTACACGTGTCCAAGAATAAAACTGCTACTCTTTCCAGTAACATTCAGAGGAAAGTGGTCTATTAGGTAATGCAAAATTTTAGGTTTGTGACACCCTGAAGGGCCAAAACATTTTAGCTCTTAACATCCCAACTTTACTCACCAGCCATCACTATCTGCTGCGTTGACATTGACACCAAAGTCAAGCAGGAACTTGACAATGTGGTGGTGTCCAGCACACACTGCATTATGTAAGGGAGTGATGCCCTCATCATTAGGAGTGCTCGGGTTTTCCACCTGTCAAAAGCCAATTTATTACAAGATTAACTCTCAAGCCTGAACCACATAGGGGAGAAGAGAGAAATAAAACCTATAATTAAAATATGAAGTGTTCATTTGCAAATATAGTTCTCTACATTTTAATGAATTTTCATGAATCATGTTTTTTATTGTCCAAGTAATGCCAACCAAACTGCTGCTGAGTTATTTTCATTAAGTATAGGTAACTCAATAAAATGCAGGTAACTTACAAAATTAAACTTTTTTTGGCAAAGGCATCAGATAACTAACATTTCCTGTTTCAGCATAAAAAAGCCATGTAATAGATAAACATTTCTTTTAAGCAAACTATTCATCATTCTTTAACCTAAAATAAGCAGGTAAAGTGCTGAAAATTGCAGAAACAGACCATAAATAGTAATACTAAATATCTATGTATATT